>NC_038047.1:45458709-45716209 GCF_002211085.1 Panicum hallii
GCAGCAGCGGGTCCACGGCGGACACCGGCTCGCCGAGTTACAGAAGAAGGGCGACGGCGTTCCGGTGTTTAGGCGAGGACGGCGAGTGGAGGGCTAGAATAGGTCGAGGAGCTCCCAGGGTGCTGATGCGCGGCAACATAGGAGTTGGGGCGCCGGTGTGGAGCTGGCCACGGCAGCAGCTCGGTGGCGACCGCACGGCGACGGCGTGGGCGTGTCCAGCGCGGAAGAGGCCAGGGAAAAAGAGGAGCCGAGGTGGGAGAGGTAGAGGGCGACGCGTGGGAGGGAATGTAGCTGGATGTGGCACTCGGGAGGCTGCACCGGCGGTGGGCGGCGGCAGCAGGAGCAGAGCAGAGGGGGCAGCACGCGTGACAGAGGAGAAGAAGGCATACAGGGTCAGAAGGACTGATTTGCAAATCTAGAGATTTCCAGGGACTCCTCTGTAAAGGAAAAATTCCCGTTGATACAAAAGTCTAGTGGAAAAGTGTCTAAAGCAAAGTTGTAGAGAATTTCAAATTCTACAAGAACGTTTTAAGGTTCAAGTTCAAATCCCAAAGAATATAGTTTTATTTTAAACTTTGAGCACATTTCAAATTATAAACTTTGTCTTGTAATTCAAACAAAATGCTTTAATGTTTAGGGTCTTTTTGCAAGATTTCCTGCAGTAATCATTACTAACTCTTTTTACACATTTAATCCCTAAACAACTTTGAATTTGACTTCCATAATTCAATCATTTCATATATAACCCTTGTATTTGTTTTAATTACACATAAGTCCTTGATTTCATACAAAGTTTATTCCTTTTTGGATTTTTAACTTAACATTTGTGCTTTACTTTGCTCTAGTCAAATAAATTTTGACCTTTAAGAGTATTTTCACACAATTGTACATAAAAACTTATGAAATTCATAATTTACAATTACACCCCTAGTCCTTTGTACAAAGCTTAATATACATACAACACACTAATTATCTAGTGTCCATATCCTAATTACAGGAATGTTACAGCCTTCCCCCCCTTAAAAAGAATCTCGTCCCGAGATTCCGAAGCTGAACAGCAAATGGATAATTAGATTTGGGGATTGGCTTGGAGAAAGTCTGGAAAATTCCGTTGAAGATAAGACTCAGTTTCCCAAGTCGCTTCTTCTTCGGTGTGATGATCCCATAAGATCTTGTACATCTTAACTGCCCTTCTTCTGGTGAACCTTTCCTTAGTATCCAGAATTCGAAGAGGTTGTTCAATGTACGACAAATCAGGTTTTATCTCAAGGGTACTTGTCTCAACGATTTCTGTGGGTATTTTGACACACTTCTTAAGTTGAGAGATGTGAAAGACATCGTGAATAGCTGCCCATTGAGATGGAAGACGAAGTTTGTAAGCCACTGGGCCACAAACATCAAGAATTTCAAAGGGTCCGACATACCGAGGTGCTAACTTTCCTTTTATGCCGAAACGTTGGACGCCTTTGGTAGGTGACACTCGGAGATAGACAAAATCTCCTATCTGGAATTGCAGAGGTTTTCTCCTCTTATCTGCATAACTCTTTTGTCTGGACTGAGCGGTTTTAAGATTAGATTGAATAACCTTAACCTTATCTTCGGCTTCAACAACTAGGTCTGGTCCGAAGATTTTGCGTTCACCGGTCTCTGACCAACTCAAAGGAGTTCGGCATCGGCGACCATATAATGCTTCGAAAGGAGCCATTTGAAGACTAGCTTGGTAACTGTTGTTGTAGGCAAATTCAGCTAGAGCAAGACACTTGTCCCAACTTGTACCATAGTGAATAATACAAGCTCGGAGCATGTCTTCAAGAATTTGATTAACTCGCTCAGTCTGCCCATCAGTCTGGGGGTGATATGCAGAGCTTCGAATCAATTTGGTTCCTAGAGCTGATTGTAGCTGCTCCCAGAACCGTGCGATAAATTGGGGCCCACGATCAGATATGATAGTTTCGGAACCCCATGCAATCGAACGATTTGTTCCAGATAGACTTCGGCATACTTCTTAGCAGAGTAAGTGGTATGCACCGGAAGGAAATGAGCTGTTTTTGTGAGTCTATCGATGATTACCCATATGGAATCATGTTTTGAGAGGTGTTGGGAAGACCGACAATGAAATCCATGCTAATGTCTTCCCATTTCCCATGATGTATGGAACGCTGAGTGTACCAGAGGCCTTGAGATGACTGGCTTTGACTCTCTGGCATGTATCGCACTCAGATACATATTTGGCAATTTCTCTCTTCATTCTGGTCCACCAAAAATGTTGGCCGAAGATCGTGATACATCTTGGTGCTACCAGGATGAATAGAAATTTGGACAAATGTGCTTCGTCGAGGATTTGCTTACGAAGTTGATGATCCTTAGGCACAACAAGTCGATCGTTTGAACCATAGGACTCCTTGACGATCAGTGTGAAAACACCGATATTTAGCTTCTCCCTGGGATAGCTTGGATTTAATAATTTTGACACCCTCATCATGTAGCTGCGACATGACGATCTTTTCTCGCAAAGTAGACTCAATGGAGATCAAGTTTAAACTACCTTGGGGAATAATCTCCAGATTGAGTCTCCGCATTTGATGGCAAAGAGTGTCATTAAAAGTGGATACGGTCAAACAGTGACAAGTGACTTGCGGCTAAGTGCATCCGCAACTACATTAGCTCTGCCCGGATGATAATGTACCTCAAGGTCATAATCCTTGATTAACTCCAACCAACGCCTTTGCCTCATATTTAAATCAGCCTGAGTGAAAATATATTTAAGGCTCTTATGGTCAGTGTAAATGTTACACTTAGCGCCCATAAGATGATGTCTCCATATCTTGAGAGCATGAATAACCGCTGCCAATTCAAGATCATGTGTTGGATAATTTTGCTCATGAGTCCGAAGTGCTCGGGAGGCATAAGCAATAACCCGGTTGTTTTGCATAAGAACACAACCAAGGCCAATTCCAGAAGCGTCACAGTAGACATCAAAAGGCTGGTTACTATCTGGCTGAGCTAGTACTGGAGCAGTCGTCAGAAGTTTTCTTAAAGTGTGAAATGCTTCCTCACACTTCTCGTCCCATCGGAACTTAACTTCTTTCTTGAGTAGCTCAGTCATGGGTTTAGCTATCTTGGAGAAGTCTGGAATGAATCGGCGATAGTATCCTGCCAATCCAAGGAAACTTCGTATTTGATGGACTGAAGTGGGAGGATTCCAGTCTATAACTTCTTGAACTTTGGCTGGATCAACCGATATGCCTTGACTGGAAATAGTATGTCCCAAAAATTTCACACTATCCAGCCAGAATTCACATTTTGAAAATTTGGCATAGAGGCGATGATCCCGTAATCGTTGAAGAACGACACGCAAATGGTTAGCATGGTCTTCTTTGGTTCTGGAGTAGATCAGAATATCATCGATGAAGACCACGACGAATTTATCGAGCTCCGGCATAAATACGGAATTCATGAGATACATGAAATATGCCGGTGCATTTGTAAGTCCAAATGACATGACCAGATATTCATAAAGCCCATATCTGGTTGAGAAGGCCGTTTTTGGAATGTCACTAGGCCTGATCTTGATTTGATGATAACCAGAGCGTAAATCAATCTTAGAAAAGACCTTTGCTCCAGCTAATTGATCGAATAAGATATCAATGCGGGGAAGAGGATACTTATTTTTAATAGTAACCGCATTGAGGGGACGGTAGTCGACACATAGTCTCAGACTATCGTCTTTCTTCTTGACAAAGAGAGCAGAACAACCCCAAGGTGAAGCACTTGGACGTATATATCCCTTATCAAGAAGATCTTGAAGTTGAATTTTCAGTTCTGCTAATTCATTTGGAGGCATGCGATATGGCCTCTTGGAAATTGGAGCAGTACCCGGTTGAAGTTCAATGATGAACTCGATGTCTCGATCCGGTGGCATTCCAGGCAGATCGTCGGGAAAGACATCGGGGTATTCACATACTATCGGAATATCCTTGACTTTGATATCTGTGATAGCATATGCGCAAGGGTGTAGACATTCTGGTGGAGGCAGAACAAGAGTAATGGCTCCACAATATGGTGAGTCAATTTCGATAACCCGGGAAGATATGTCTAACTGGACTCGATGTTCAGTCATCCAGTTTGTCCCAAGTATGACATCGATACCCTCTAAACTGAGTAAAACCAAATCAGTTTTAATCTCTTTACTACCTAACTGAATTGGCACATATCTACTTATTCGGTTGGAAGTAATATTTCCTCCAGGGGTAGTGATCATATATGACCCCTGGATAGGACAAGATTCAAGTCCTAGTCGGGTTCCACAGTTGTTACTAATAAAACTATGTGTTGCTCCAGAGTCAAATAAAGTAACAACTGGTTTGTGATGTATAGAAAATGTACCCGACATAATAGGAGCTCCATCTGGAAGTTCCGCAAGAGTGGTGAAGTTAATCCGTCCTTGACGAACTTGCATCACCGGCTTCTTTCCCTTATTCTGGTTTCCTTGGGTGGAGCTCGGCCCTTGATTAAGCTTCTTAGGCCGCGGGCAATCTCGGATGAAATGGTCCGCACTTCCGCAGTTGTAGCAGCGATAGTTGCTGCCTTTCTGTGGCACTTGCGGAATATTTAGCCGTTGGCCAGATTGTTGTGCTGGTTGCGGGGGCACAGGAGGTCTGAACTTTCCTTGCTGCTGAGGTGGCCTAAAAACCAATCTTCCCGTAGGGGCATTGCGTTGTGGTGCTCTGGGTGGCGTATTAGGAACAACCCGATACCTCGGTGGTTGAGCACTCGAGGGTCCAGCAGGGTTCTTCCGCTTCTTCTCGGCAGAATGCGCCACAATGCAGTCTTCTTGAGTTAAGGCCATATTGACCAACTCACTGAAAGTATTTGCCTTCACAAGGTTCAGGCGTTCCTTGAGTTTGGTGTTCAGGCCCCGACGGAAATGGTCTTGCTTCTTGGCATCATTATCTGCATGATACCCCGCATACTGGCACAGATGATTGAAATTCTGTGCGTATTGCAGAACTGTGTTGGCACCTTGTGTAAGAGCCAGAAACTCATTAAGCTTTCGCTCCAACAATCCTGCGGGAATATAGTGCGCTCTGAAAGCGACCCGGAATTCATCCCATGTGATGACATGCCCTGCAGGTTGCATGGCATAAAAATTGTCCCACCAGATTCTAGCAGCACCACGAAGTTGTTGAGCAGCAAAGGAAGCTTTGCTAGAATCCGCACATGGTATGGTCAGTAGAGCGAACTTTGACTCAATAATATGGAGCCAGGCATCGGCATCCAATGGTTCCTCGGCCTTACTGAAGAAAGGCGGTTGAGTACTGAGGAAATCCTGGTAGCTAGCCACAGGAGGATTACGATCATCCCGGCCTCCTCGGAATTGTTGCTGCTGATTCAGTTGGGCTTGAACCAACATATTAAGTAATTCCGTTTGCCGAGCCATGACTTCGGCAAGGTTGGGAGGAGGTGGTGGTGGTTGCTGAGAACCACTGGCTTGATCAGCCCTGAAACCCTCCGGGGTTCCTCGTGTGGCTCCAACCATCTGAAATAAAGGAGATGTCCATTATTAACCATATATCTTTACTCCCAATTTCAGAAGACATAATCAATGCATATATTCCGCAAATCATCTCATCTCAAAATTTAAAGATAACGAACAAGATGATGAAACCGGAAATTATATTACATTGCTAACTCAGATAGTTCTCATATCGCATGTCGAAAGTTTACTACATAG
Organism: Panicum hallii; assembly: GCF_002211085.1. Lineage (NCBI taxonomy): Eukaryota > Viridiplantae > Streptophyta > Magnoliopsida > Poales > Poaceae > Panicum > Panicum hallii. Next base: position 45,464,444 of record NC_038047.1, read on the forward strand.
GCCATCTATGTTACATCAAATGGCGTGAAGTTTGACTACTTAAACTATTACATTCCCTTAGATTACATCTCGAAAGTTGACGATTTTACTAAAAATCGTCGAAATTTCCCACAGAAGACTGACTGCCAGAAAGAGAATGATGGGGACTAAGAACAGGATCCCCATGCTCAGAATCAATCTCTGAGATACCCTCAATCTCTTCTGGGTCTTCTTCTTCTTCTTCTTCAGGTACTATGGGTATAGCGGGAAGTATCGGTTGCTGCTGCATTTCCTCAATGTGAGCTTGGGCATCATCAGCCACAAGTATCAGATCATGAATTTGTGCCTGTAGGAACTCAATAACAGTGTCACGCTGAGTGATAATATGATCACTCTCATTGATCTGATCTTCACGATGGAGGATTGTCTCATCTCTTGCTGCAATAATTTTATCCTTCTGAGTCACCAAAGCTTGCAATTCTTCTATCTGGGTCACTTGGTGATCAGCATTCCGATAGTGGCTTTGAGCCACACCAGTTATCTGACTTACCCCATGACGCAGCAGCTTTTGGTAACGGTATTGCACATCCATAAACCTGGTAACAATACGGACGGTTTCTTCAGCTATATCTCCTAGCAAATGACCAAGATGATTTGTCCGAAAATCCCAGTCCGAATTACTCGGGTCTATGGTAGGGAATAACCCAATAGGATATGAAGCAACTTCAATCGGATGTTGATTGCAGAAGAGTTTGATTCCTTCTAAAGCAGCAGTTTCAAGGGTATCCACTAGACGATATCCAACCACTTCCACTTCTATGGGAGGCCATAAGGAGCGGAAAGGGTGTTGAGGAATCATCATCTTAACCCTGCAGCGGGAAATTCCTTCTTCAAGATATTCTACCCCATCATACAGAGGAGGCTCGGTATAATGAAACATACTCAAGGATTCCCACAAAAGACGAGGAAATCCTTCCCAATGTAAACCATTGGTGTGAAAGTGCCCCTCCTGATCCCAAAAGGTATTAGCAGGAGCAGCCATCTGCGACAACAATGCAAATGGTAAGATATTTTTACCCTGTTGAGAAACTTTACAAGGTAAAATTGGATTAAGATAGCTGATTCTGATAACAGCAAAGGCTGGAAATCAGATGGATGCCTAAGATACCCAACTAAGATTCTTACTTACCCAACTAAGATAAACCAACATGTTGCCCATTTTCTTTAGGAAGCATTAAACAAGCATTCAATTTAGTTGATTAATGGATTATGCATGCACGTACTAATCGATCTCACAACCAAAAGTAACTGCCAAGTACTCTTGGTCTTACGTGGTTAGTTTCGGTGGCACAATATAAATACGTCTCTCCCTATTAACTAGTCGATAAGCCCTATCCGTCCTAGTTTCGGAATCGTGGTTAGTGTACCTGCAGAAAACCACAATGCATATATATATCCAATGAACCTTTCATGCCAGCATGTCATGAAAGCGTCCCCATTCATTACTGTTCACTATAGAAACAGCATCTGTACAATTACCGCCGTACAGACAACGTTAACATACGTTATTGGATAACGTATTCACGGGGGTACCGCAAAATGCGGGGGTATGAACAGCGATCGCCATACCCTGCGCCGAACCATATACTCCCAATGTAGTCAACCGAGGTTGGTACATTGGCAGCATCTCAAGTAGGCCACTGCTTGAGAAACAGCATTCGGTTCGCATCACCGACAGGAAGGCCAAGCTCCCTCAGTTGGCTGAGGATTCTTACCTTCTTACCTCCCGATCGAAGATGTCGTTACAGAAAGTAAGGTTGGGTTGTGCATAAATTTAAGTTTCAACAGAAAAGTAATGCTGGAAGTTAGTCATATATATATATATCACAGCCACCTTTAATTCCCATAATAGTATTACCCTAGGGCTTACGTACTATACATAATCCTTAATGAACTAACGTAGTTCGCAAATACTTGAGCAATGAAATTTTATACTAAAAATTACTTTTTAAGGCTAATTATATCTCCAGGGTACACTTGTTAGCTCTGATACCAGCTGTGGCAGAACCAACCTGAATTATACCGACTCAAGTACGCGAGTCCTCACTGGAGGGCTGCCTCGTACTTCAAACGGTATAATACTATTGGTCTGTCGGGTAACGTCCCGATAAACCACCGAACTCAGGATCAAACAAGGTACCTCACACGAAGGTGAGTCCAGAGATACAATGCCAAAATAATTTACACCACAGGCAGTTGTATTACAAGAATGTACAAAATAACATTTGTTCTCACTGAGGAGAGTTTATTACAACACAAGTTCAAGTTTCTAGTTCAAGCAGCGGAGTTTGAAAAGCGTAAACATTATACACGTCTTTATTACAGATGTCATGCTAGCCCTGGCATGACATCACTCGGCGGAATCAGCGTTGGTCGGGGACGTATCCCATTCAACCGACCAACCATCAGGCAATGGGTAGGGCCAAGGTGTAATGAAAGCTGGTTCATCAGTGGAAGTACCTGAGATAAATTATCAAAAGCAAGGCTGAGTATACTAATACTCAGCAAGACTTACCCGGAGTTGGGTATATCTTAGCCCATAACTAGACTCATGCTGGCTTTTAGCTTTGGGTAGGGTTTTCAGCTGAAAAGCAACAAAGAGTAGATCCTTATTTTCAATTTTTAGCTTTCAGGTTCTAGTTGAATTAACCATTCTAAGTAAGCACCTATAGCTATTCAAACATGGTAGAATCTTTACTCAAACATCATCTTTAATAATCACATAATTACTCTTGTTACTCTATGTGATAAAGGGGATAAGCAGTCTCATTTCATCGTGAGAGGCGGACGATTCTGAATCGAGATTCAACCTTGCAAGGTAAACCTAACACACACGCTTGGAACACCACAGGGTTGTTCCGAAGCAACCGTTTGCCTTTCATTCCGACTCGTGGATCAGTGCCACCACAAGCGACTGCAGGTCATATGCACTACAAAAGTGCAGGACGTACGTCTGTAGCGCGACTACAAAACCCGTACTCCTGGTTGCCCAGCAACACATATGCCTACACGTCGAACTAAGTAACCAAAAGAAGCAAATACATGTGGTGGGTGGTATGTCCACTCCTCGGGCCGATCGGTTACTAGGCTTACCGCTTACCATATTTCACGGCATGTGGCTAGTACTTTCAAACGCTTAACCACCGCTACCACACACTGCGACCTTATCAAATTCATCAAAACAGACGGGGTATCATCTTGACCAGGATACCTCATAAAACTCCCGTCCGTCATCCTTATAGTGATAACAGGAATGTAAACATCACAATTCCTATATCGCGCGAGTGACAGGAAATCACTCGACTTCTACCGGTCCTATAAGCAGAGCAGCTATTCGGACTCAAGTTCTAGTGTTCAATACATCGGTACCTGGATAATGCAACTAAGTTTCCAATCAATTCCTAAGAACTTAATGCATAACAATATAAATATAAATAGTATAAGTTGTAGTGTAATGAAGTAGGGGTTATGTCCGGGGCTTGCCTTCGTTGGTGGAGTTGGGGTAAGTTAAGTTAATATCTCCCGAACTTTGGTTCGGGGCTTCAGAGAAATCCGCTACAATATTTCCGGGGTCTTCAGAATATCCTCCTTCTTGTTCCGGGAGCAGTTGATAATCCCCGTCAGCGAGCGTGGTCGAATCTATATGAGATGCAAAATTACAAGTTATAGGATGTTCTTACTTTTATTTTACTTCCCGATAAAGTTGCAATCCAACTTAAAGAAAATTACATTACGATGATAATCTAACTACCCTGTACTGGGCAGTCATTTATCGAGTACTAATTAAACTAACTAGTCCCGTTAGGCAACCGTGGTGGGTTACCCTAAACATCTAATTTAACTTTACTGGGTAGTGTATCTAATTACCTTAAGCAACACTACACACACTTAGCAATTTTTATTTATTTTATTAGCTAAACATTGTAATTAACCTTTGGTTATTACTTAATTATGGCTAACTTGAATTATTTAACCAAATCTTAAGTTAAGATAAATAATTAATATTTATGAAAATTATCATGGTTAGGTTTTATGATAATTTTACTCTAAAGGTTCTAAGTCACAAAACTAATTAAGATTAACATTGAAATATTAAGATATAATTGGAGTTTTATATTAAGATTAGGGTTTTTATACAACAATTAGGGTTCACAATTTAAGAATATCATAAACTACTTAAGTCTAGTATTCTAGAGAAGTTCCATAAATTTTCATGCATTCCAATTATTATTTATGACTCATCTTGCAATCTAAGTTTTAAAATTTATAACTTAAGTTATATTAGGTTTCTGCTTCTAAAATTTTTATGTTATATCACACTCATAAAGACCAGACTATAGTAAAAATTTCATCCCTAAATATGTATAAATACTTCTGAAATTAAATTGTCAAGCTTTTATTAACTTATAACAAAAGTAATCAAATACTCTAGCTAGAGGGTTGATCTAGACTTCAAAAATTTATACAAGCCTTCTCAATTTAGGTACAATATATGCTCCAAAAATTAACAGCAGTAAAGCTATGAATCATACGATTTGATTAAAACATCCTTTTACTTGTATTTAGAATACAGAACAAACTAAGCACTGTCATAGCATGGTTATGAAATAAAAGTTGTAGAGTTTATCACAAGGATTCTAACCCAACTGATTTCGTATTTTTCTGATTTTTCTACTGTTTTCTACGCATTTTCAAAGTTCACAGCAGAGATCACAAATAAGATTTACAAAACAGCCCCTAGCTTTAGCACAAAACCCCCTGAAACTTTACTGTCTTCTCCAATGGAGTCCCTGGCCGTGGTCCAAGAGGGGCGGCGCCAGTTGACCGGCCAAATCCGTGATGCTCGGGTCGCAATAGTGGGGGAGAAGAGGGGATTAGCGAGAGTAGATCGGGGGCTACCTCGGGAGGGGTTCGGTTGGGCTTCTAGGGCCGTGTACAGGTCTGCCCGCGGAGAGCAGATGGCTGGCGGCGGGGAGGTCCTGGACGGCGGTGTCCCGGCAAGTGGGGCGGCGCTGGCCTGATCCAACAGCTTCAGGGGACCGAGGGACAACTTTTGGTGGTGCTGGTTCGGGCGGAGGAGGGCGGCAGCAGCGGGTCCACGGCGACACCGAGCTCGCCGGAGTTACAGAAGAAGGGCGACGGCGTTCCGGTGTTTAGGGGCGAGGAGCTGGCGAGTGGAGGGCTAGAATAGGTCGAGGAGCTCCCAGGGGTGCTGATGCGCGCGCAACATAGGAGTTGGGCGCCCGGTGTGGAGCTGGCCACGGCAGCAGCTCGGTGGCGACCGCACGGCGGCGGCGTGGGCGTGTCCAGCGCGGAAGAGGCCAGGGAAAAAGAGGAGCCGAGGTGGGAGAGGTAGAGGGCGACGCGTGGGAGGGGAATGTAGCTGGATGTGGCACTCGGGAGGCTGCACCGGCGGTGGGCGGCGGCAGCAGGAGCAGAGCAGAGGGGGCAGCACGCGTGACAGAGGAGGAAGAAGGCATACAGGGTCAGAAGGACTGATTTGCAAATCTAGAGATTTCCAGGGACTCCTCTGTAAAGGAAAAATTCCCGTTGATACAAAAGTCTAGTGTGAAAAGTGTCTAAAGCAAAGTTGTAGAGAATTTCAAATTCTACAAGAACGTTTTAAGGTTCAAGTTCAAAATCCCAAAGAATATAGTTTTATTTTAAACTTTAGAGCACATTTCAAATTATAAACTTTGTCTTGTAATTCAAACAAAATGCTTTAATGTTTAGGGTCTTTTTGCAAGATTTCCTGCAGTAATCATTACTAACTCTTTTTACACATTAATCCCTAAACAACTTTGAATTTGACTTCCATAATTCAATCATTTCATATATAACCCTTGTATTTGTTTTAATTACACATAAGTCCTTGATTTCATACAAAGTTTATTCCTTTTTGGATTTTTAACTTAACATTTGTGCTTTACTTTGCTCTAGTCAAATAAATTTGACCTTTAAGAGTATTTTCACACAATTGTACATAAAAACTTATGAAATTCATAATTTACAATTACACCCCTAGTCCTTTGTACAAAGCTTAATATACATACAACACACTAATTATCTAGTGTCCATATCCTAATTACAGGAATGTTACAGGCTCATTCCTGAAGACATGAGATCTATATTACAAACTACCTTTAGCAGGCAAATACATTCAGTCTTTTGGGCCCTAGAACTTGTCAAGTTAGAGTAAACAAGCCACAGTTCGTTGGCCCCATTTTACTATGAGTCCATGATTTTTATTGGAGTACTAGCAGTACCATTTAACCAAAACCAAAACTAAACCCAGACCACATCCATCTATATATCACACTAATTTGTAACTACAACCCTATGCCAATTAATGTACACAAGGACAGAAACAGCATGAGTTTGATTGCTAGCTGTTCCTTTTATTCATTTTGGATAAAGGAAATACAGCAACCAGACTCATGCGCTGTTTCTTTGAGAAGCATGGGCATTTTTTAATATACATATGTATATGCTGGCAGTACCTGAATTATGACAGTACATACATCACACGGCTTCTTCTGATATCACATCAATCTGCCAGGCCATTATTATTACGTACCGAAGTGCGTGGTGGATGTCGACGACAGCGATCTCTTGCCGTTGGCTTGCCTGTCGAGCGGCACGGCGGCCTGGTGGCCTGCAAAGAGCGCGAGGTGGCCGATGAGCTTGTCCTTGCGGGAGAAGGAGGTGCCGCAGGAGCAGACCCAGCGGTGGTCGCCGCAGTGCTTCTCGTGCGTGCGGAGGTCGGAGAGCATGGAGAAGTGCTTGCGGTTGCAGCGGTTGCAGACGTACATCTTGGGGCAGTAGCTGCGCTTGTAGTGGTTCTTGGCGCAGATCACCGACTTGAGCGGCTGGAACTTGGCGTGCTTCCGGTTCCACCGGCACCCCTCCTGCGGGCACGAGTAGTAGGACCTTCTGGTTCTCGCCGTCGCCGCCGCCGCAGTGGCGTCTCCTCCCCCGCCGGCCTTGGCCGGGTTCGCCAGCGCCGCGCTGCTCTTGTACTCGTCGCCGTGCGCGCGCATGTGCATCCGCAGGTTGGCGTCGCGCTTGAACCCCTTGCCGCACACCTGGCAGTAGTGCGTGTACTTGGCCAGCAGCTCCGCCGCGTCCAGCTCTATGATCGTGCTCGTGCCGGCGGCCTCCTCCTCGGCCATGGCCGCACTCGTCGTGGGCTGCGACGACGATGATGGCACGGCCGCCGCAATGACGACGGCTGATGTCTTGGGTGTCGATACGGTTGTCGTAGCCGTAGCCGCCGCGGTGCTGCTGCCACTGCTGCTGCATGACATGATGGTCCATGGCGAAGGCGGCCTGGTGGTGGTCGCCGCAGGCAGTATCCGCTATGCCGTTCTTGGCATGGCCAACGGCGGCGGCGATACTGCTAACCCCCGTCGCCGCGTTAGCGGTGGTAGAGGATTGTGCACCGTGGCTGCAAAGCTGCTGGAAGGCGTACATCATCGAGGAGGCGGCGGTGATGATCTCCTGGATCACGGCGCCGGCGGGCGCTGGACACGGCGGCGACGGGTCCGCCGGGTCCATCGTGCTCCATCGCGAGGCCGACGAGCGGCTGCAGCTGCTGCACCTTGTCCCTGAGCAAGGACAGGTTGTAGAGCAGCGCGTGGCAGTGCGCGTCGGCCGAATCGGACGCCGGCGGCTCCATGAACCCGCCGCCACCGCCGTCCATGCCATCGAGAGCATGGTGGAACAGCTGGTGGTGGTGGTGGTGGTGGTGGTGGTTCTGAAGGAAGTAGGGGTTGCTGTTCCCCCCTCCTCCGATCCGATCATGCTGGCTAGCTTCCTACTACTTTCTCGATCTGAGGCTTATTAGCTCGCGATTTTGCGCATGCGATATGAAATCTACGGAGCTCTGAGAGAGGAGGAAGAGATCGAATTGGCGGTCAATGGAGATAGAGATGGGATGGGGGAGGGGATGGAGAACTGGAGATCACGGCCGGCCTGGCGGCGGAGGAGGTCAACTGCCCAAGCTAAGGGTAAGGTGTGGGCACTTGACAACATCCCTACTTTGAAGCCTCCCTCAAATGACACCCAGGCCGAAAGGTGACACTCACTGTTTAGGGTCTGTTTGGATCCTTTGGCAAAAGGTCAAATAGTAAAAGAAACAGCAAAAACAGATAGCAAAAAGGAAACAACAAAAACAGATAGCAAAAGAACTTTGGTTTGGACTGTATAAATTTTGGATTGTCAATTTTATGCACTCTGTATGAAATGGCGGGAAAGAGGTGGCGGGAAAGGGGATAGGAGAGGGAGAAAAGAGATTTAAACGAGCTTTTGCCAAAACTTTTGCCATTTGGATCCAAACACCCCTAATGGCAAAACTTTTGCCACTTTTGGCAAATGGCAAAATTTTGCCCTTTTGCCCTTTTGCACTTTGGATCCAAACACTACCTTATATATGCATGACTAGCTAACGTGTCAGAAATAGAATAAACTACTCTCTCTCTCTATATATATATATATGTTCATACTCAATACCTCTCTCTCTCTCTGAACTGTCCTATATATGGTGACCAGTGCAAGAACAGGCAGGAATATATTGCTGGTGTATTTTAGTTCAATCATGTGTTCTTGTCTCAGCTCAAATGTTTGTTTAACTAGGTTGGTACTTTGGAGGAAATACATACATACATACATATATATATATATATGGCTGCTTCTTTATTGGCCCTGTTGGGAGTTGATAAACTATTTGATTGTTTCTCCAAGGCAGCAGCTCAGCAAAGGAAAGCATCTACGATTTATGTATCTTATATTAAAACTGAATAATGCACAGTTTGTCAAAGCAGGGTCACTGACCTGTGGGGCCATCTCCTTCAAGATCTACCGATAGATTAGTGCACTTAGCTTAGCTTGGTGTGCTGGAATAAAGATGCATGGACCGGGAGTGGTTGTGTTCGAAAAATACTATTATTACAGACATGTTGTGCAGGACGATCGAGCCCTCTGCTCTTCTAATTAGTATATATAATTTGCCCTGGCAGTGTTACCAGCGAAATTAATAAGTAACTAAAAACAGTCACAGTGGTGCGCCACACGCCCATATATACAATCTGTGAACAATAACAAGCTAGTGACGCACACACTGCTGCTTATTGCTGGTTACTCTCAAAATAATCGTGCAAACGTAGTTTCCTTTTTTTTTTTGAAAAGTAGTAGTTTCCTTGCCATATCAACCTAATATATTCAGGACGTATCTATTTTTAAAAAATAGGATTCCAAACCCCAGCCATATGAGATGGTCTAAATCTGTGCCCCAACCATATGAGATGGTCTAAATCTGTGCACACGATGATTCGGGACGTGTCTATTTTCCATAGCAAGGATTATTCGGACACTTTGCAAAGCTATGTCTTCTTTTCTTTTCTTTTTCTTACTTTCTAGTTTAATTTTAGACCAGCCGCAAGCTTCATGATTCTCACACTAAACTTGATCGAGTGCTTAGTGGGGGAGTGGAAGTTTAGAGATCTCTAATTTACTTGACGGGAGTCGGAGTTTCATGGGACTGGAACTTGGAGAGTTCATGCATCGACAACTACTACAGAAGAAAACACACATGATATCGCCTAGACCTCCCCTCACCGCCGCCATGAACTTGTAAGCGGGAAGACAAAATCAACATCCTTGTGGTCATACTTTCTACTGGCGGTAAATAATGAATCCACATTAGTCAAAAAGAACACTCTTGGTAGGCTGCTAAGCACCGACGACATGCATGAAGCTGTTTTGTGCAATTGAACGTTTCAAAGCATTCATACATGCATGCATATATACTCCAATTTTTCGGCAAACTTATTGGTGGTGTGCACGCACATTGCATGATGCGCTAGTGATCGAGACTATGACAAAAAAAAAATATATGAACGAGCAGACATGTTCGTGAGGGCATCGTGCTCTACGTTTCAGAAAGAACCGAGGTTCAACAGATGTCAGTAAATGAAATAATTAGTCTGCCAGAAAAAAAAATGGGAAAATCATGTATAGTTCTCATACAGTATGACTGGATAAACTCCAAGGCACGCCTCTTCAACATTCATTCGCCTGAATATATTTCAGCAGACATTTGTGCACTAGCTAAAATTAGGAGTGAACACTGGCCAGGAACACATGGGCCACACAGCCAATCTCTACAAGAAACCTCAACTAAAACAAACACTGGATGTATTGCAGCTTTTTCACCTAGGATTGGTGCTGTGACTGTGAGACTTTTGTTTCGCCTTTGCCTTCTCTATCAGGGGCTTCAGCTGCTTCTTCTCCTCGAGAATCTTGAGGAAATTGAACAAGAATGGCACGTAGTTGTGCTTCCTCCTCATGTTCTCTGTCTTCCACTTCTTCAACTTCTCTTCCTCCATTATGATCTTCTCTGTCACAGCCTCGATCTGAGCAGCCACCTCTGCTAAAGACTGCTCGACAGATGGCACATGCCTGCTGGCAGAAGGATCGCTCATCTGCTGCAAGAGGCTCTCCCTCTTCCTCTGGAGGTCTTTGAGCTCTGCTGTGTACATCTCCTTCCGGTTCTTTAAGATTGCCATCACACTGAATCTTATCTCATTCTGAGAGAACCGGTCAATGTGCTCTTGAATCACAGGCTGCGCCACCCTAAGCCACCCCGCCTCATCAGCACCACCTGGGCATTTCCCCAGGCTTATCGGCCCTTCCTTGAGTCCATCAAGCTCATACAGGACACCATCCACTGGAACATAGCTTATGAAGTGGTAAACATCGTCATCCTTGCTAGATGGTTTCTGCTCCTCAGGGACCTCTGACCTTGCAAATGAGTTGTTTAACATTCGGATGCTTGCGCAATTGACTATGGCCAATCCCTTGAGCTCGGGTGGCAAGTCCTTTGCAAACTCCTTTAGCCTTTTAAGCTCATCACTAAGGGTGATGCCAGGTGAGTTCAAGAGAACAGAAAGGATAGCTTGAGTTGCACATGCATTATTAATTATCTGCAAGTGAAGAACAAGCTTGATTTTAAAAGATGCAGATGAATAAAGGTGGCAGAAGTAGCTTGGCAACTCAATGCTTCTGACCTGATTGGCAAAGAAAAGGTTTGGGATTGCATCCTTGATGACAGGACGCTCATCCTTTTCTGGAGGTCGCCATTTGTACAGCACTATGAGCCCATATATTGGCCTAGCAAATGCCAACAGAAATTAGGTGAATTTAGAAAAAAAAATATTCGCGGTAACGCTAGATGTAGGATAACATACTGAAGATCACTGAGCGCATCCAGGTCAAGTGAGTAGAGTTCATCAACCTGATAAGGAAAAAAATAACATAGCATATCATGCTCTGCTGGCTTTTCTGGATGTAAAACAAATACAAAGTTTCACAAAAGAACGAAGAAAAGGCAGAACCTCACTCTTGTTTCCCAAAACATTAAATTTCTGTTCTATATTGCTGCATAATATATGTAGGTTTAGTATTTACTATTTAGCAAAGGTTAAAAACTTGAAAAAAGTACGACAAAAAGGCTACAGGGATCAATAGGTGAAGGAGAAACAGTTATCACTATGTTACTATCTGTTTATGCTAAGGTGACAGCAATGCTTCAAAAAAGGTCATTGTGGGCTTGTAAAAGGCCGCTTACAAGGTTCAGTTATCCTGAGAGTTACGTTACACTAATGTGATGGCCATTTAAATGTTTTAGGGGACCCTAACATCTTGCAGGGGCTGTTTTATCATACGAATATCTGTTTTCATCACGAATTGTAGCATGCAACGTCTGTCATAAAGTATTAAACAAGCAAAACTTTGTCAGATATTCTCATTGTTAATGCCAGTGTGGATAATTGCTAGTGATTCCATTCTATGAACAGGTGCTCATCTTGGTATGGTGCATACACACCAGAATCACAATCCAACTGTATACATATGAAAAGGTTGGGTGACCGTTTACTAACCATCGATATTTATCACGAAGATAGACTCATAGAGTGAAAGTAGTTGATTACTTACTTGAAGACCCTTCAGTTGCATCTGCTGCAACAGGTCCGTAAGAACACCTGTAGTAAGATAAAAAGCTCATGAGTTTCCAGAAAGGTGGTCAACAAATACAAAGTGCAACAAGAAATGAAGAGTCTGCGGCTGAGGTGGTTGACATATATCATCAAGTGGAGGAAGAGAGTTCTAGGCTCTAGAAATTATTTTATCCCATTCCAACCACAAATGCATAAGATAGGAAATTCTAAATTGAGAATAACCATTCAGTTAGTCTGAGACAATTGAAAATGAAAAGGCAGAAATACTGCAAATTACAAATTGAGAATGGCAATCATGTTACTCCAGATACAATGTCCTAAAACAACTGGGCACTCTCCTATGGTAGCGGACAGATCTAGATAACTAGGCATGCACATCTCAATTTTCCAGCCTTACTAAAGTCAGTTGCAACTCACATGTACTGTTATGAGGTATGTATATTCTTCTAATGTATGTAAATATGAAACACTACTACAGATAGACTGGTCTGAACGTTATAGTATCAGCATCCAATGAAAATAACAGGACATTATGCTGTCACCAATTAGCACAACAATAAAGACCTTGCATACATAATACATTTAGTCTTAATCAGTAGAGTTGGCCAATAAGGCCAATCAGAGCTATGGTGGAACCTTATCGAGAAAAAAGAGAACAACTTTGCAATATATCACTGCTTGGCAACAGACAATAAATTTACCAGGATCATTCTCGATTGCAGACCAAGACATGTTGAGACGGTCGCTCCAATTCTACACATAGAAAACGACAGCAATAAAGATGCATTGCAGAAATTGGCTGTAGCAGATAGGCTATGAGGGTAAATAAAAGTTCATGGAACCCATTGCAAGTTTGGTCCAGCAGCTTCCGAACGCAGATGCAATTCCCGAATCGGATAAATAAATAAAAGGTAGCCGCTGAATTGGGGCTTGGAACCCTAAACCCAGCGTCTGACTGGCTTAGTGTGGTCAATCAGGGGCGGAACCAGTATAAGACATACATGTTTTGCAAAAAATCGAAGTTAGAAGCTAAAATATATGGTCAGATCCGAATATAGGTAGCATATGTTAGGGGTCTGGGTGTTCGATTTCGCAGCTGGAAGGGAAGGGAAGGGAGAGAAGGAAGGGAGAGAAGGAAGGGGATGGGCGGGCATACCCCTGTCGGATGCTCGCCGCCGGACGAAGGACTGGCCAAAGGCGGCGCGGCGCCACTCGCCCTGTCGTCGCCGGGAGGAAAGGAAGGCCGACAGCGAGGAGGACTGGAGTCTGGAGGAGGCGTCGTCGTCTTCGTGGGAGAGGAGGAGAAAGAGCAGCAGGAACGGGAGACTATGGTGTGTTTGTTTTGAGGTCGAACAGGCCCACGGCCCACAAGTCCGTCCTCAGCAGCAAGGAGCAAAAGGGTCCGTCCTGTTTGGCCCACCGCGCGATGCTTACTTTTTTCCCCCTACTTATTCTTTTCTTTAGAAACAATGTCTCCTTGTATAATGATTTAGATTTGAAAAGTGGTGTTTGGAGAGAAGTGAGTTTTATGAGGTGGTCAAGAAAGCCTGGGAGACTCCTTGTACTGCCTCCAAAAGCATTGCTGTGTGGCAATTTAGAATGAGAACCTTTTAGAAGGCTCAACAGGGGTTGGGCTTCAAATGAAGTAGCTGCTATGAAGAGTATAATGCCTTAGACTTAAAAAGCTGAATCTGTCCAGCTGTCTGATAGTGAGAGAGAGAGAGAGAGAGGATGAAGGAGCTGACTGGCAATCTAAATAATGTCTTGGCCTTAGAAGAAATCAAGGCTAGACAAAGATCTAGAGAGAGATTTTAGAAGGAGATAGGAACACAGCATATTTCCATGCTGTGGCTAACCAAAGAAATAGAAAGAAGAGGATAGGACTAGTGGAGGATGACAAAGGCATGCTGGATATTGCTGTCAACTTTTACAAAGACCTTTTTGCTGCTGAGGGTAGAGGGAATGTCTCACTAGGAGAGAATTTCTGGGGTAAGGATGACTTAGTGACTTCAGAAGAAAATACTATGTTAGCTGCCCCCTTCTCTGAAGAACAGATCAAGGAGGCTATAGATAGTCGTTATGCAGGAGGAGCTCCTGGGCCTGATGGGCTCCCTTTTCTTTTCTATCAAAAGTTTTGGGATTTAGTCAAGCAGGGTATAATTAATATGTTCAATGACTTCTTTAGAGGAGAACTGGACCTGGATAGACTAAATTTTGCTCTCTTGACCCTGATCCCAAAAGAGCAAGATGCTAGGAATATGAAAAAGTTTAGGCCTATCAGCCTTTGCAATTGTAGTTTCAAAATTTTCTCAAAAGTTATGACAATTAGATTAGGTAAGATAGCTAATAGGTTGGTTTCCATCCAACAAAGTGCTTTCATTAGGGGTAGATATATTTTAGAGAGTGGTAGTGGCACATGAAGTGGTGCATTCCATACATAGAAGTAGAGAGCCTGGGGTGGTTCTCAAACTTGATTATGAAAAAGCTTATGACAAGGTTAACATAGACTTCCTCTTTGAGGTTCTAAGAACTAGGGGTTTCAGCCCAATTTGGATTAGATGGCTGAATAAGATAGTCAAGGTGGATCTGTAGGTGTGACTCTAAATGGAAATGACAATAGCTTTTTTCAAAACAGGAAAGGGCCTTAGACAGGGTGACTTTGGTTGGAGATATGCTCACTAGAATGCTTACCAAAGCAGCTGCTAGAAATCTCATAAGTGGCCTGATGACTGATGTTAGGGAAGGTGGTGTCATTTCTCTGCAATATGCAGATGACACCATCCTTTTCTCTGATGCTGATGAGGAGCATTTGAGAAACCTTAAAGGGGCCTTAGTCTTGTTTGAGCAAATCTCAGGGATGAGGATCAACTTCCATAAAAGTAAGCTCATTCCCCTAAACTTAGATGTAGAAGAAACTCACAGAATTGTGCACATCTTTGGTTGCCCTATGGGAAACTTTCCTATCAAGTACCTAGGTGTTCCTTTGCATTATGAGAACCTAAGGAGAGAAGACATCCAACCTCTAGTAGACAAAATCCTAAAAAGAATTGCTGAGTGGAGAGGGAAGCTCCTCTCTTATGCAGCTAGGATTGTGCTGGTTAGATCCTGCCTCTCCTCAATTCCAATCTATCTCCTATCCTTTATTAAGTTCCCTAAGTGGGCTATCAAGTTAATCTCTACTCACATGGTTAATTGTCTTTGGAATGACAATGAGGAAAAATATAGGTGGCACCTAGCTAATTGGGAAAGCATTTCCATGTGTAAGGATTTTGGAGGGCTAGGCATCCCAAATCTCAGGGATCTCAACTTTTGTTTGTTAGGCTCATGGCTAAAAAGATATAGGGAGGATGATGGTAAGCTGTGGAAACAACTGATAGATGCGAAGTACCAGACTGAAAATCCTAATATTTTCTGTTGTAATGATTTAGGGACCTCCTAGTTTTTCAAAGGTTTCATATGGGCAGCAAAAGCTGCAAGAATGGGGTTTAGATGGAAAGTAGGTGATGGGAAGAAAATCAAACTCTGGGAGGACAATTGGCTAGGTTCCTCTAGTTTAGCTATACAGTTTTGGGAGCTGTATGTCTGAGAAGAGCAAAACCATTCATGACCTCTGGGATGGTACAGACTTGAAATGTACCTTTAGAAGAACTGCAAATAATGACCTTATGTTGCAGTGGGAGGAAGTTTGTCAACTAGTTACTACTATCACTCTGAGCAACGAGCCTGATGATTACATTTGGACCTTCTGTTCAAATGGCATCTACTCTTCTCAATCACTTTACAAGGTGGTTAACTTTAGAGGGATTTCCCCTGTTTACCTACCAGCTGTTTGGTCCTTAAAAATTCCCCCCAGGGTTCACTTCTTCCAATGGCTACTCTCTCAAAACAAAGTGCTGACTAGAGACAATGTCTTGAAGAGAGTTAGTGTACAAGACAAAACCAGATTGTTCTGCTCTGAAAACGAATCTGCAAATCACTTGTTCTTTGAGTGTGTAGTGGCTAGGCAAATGTGGGCCTTCATTTCTGAAGCCAACTCCACTGAGTGTGGTGCTTCCTATGAATTAATGGCTAATTTTTGGCTTAGTAATAAACGTTTTTGTGTTCTGAATATTTTTACCTCGGCTGCCCTGTGGGGGTTATGGAAACTAAGAAATCATCTATGTTTTCAGAATGGTCGATTGAAAGATGTTCAGAGCTTACTCCAAAGAATCTGTGTTATGGTGGGGGACTGGAAGATCCTCTGCCCTCCTGCACAGATGCAAGAGCTAGAGCACAGGCTAGAAAAGCTGAAGTGCTTAGCAAAACAACCTGGAAGATGGGAGTATTAGCTGGTGAGCTAAAGGATGAGCTTTTCGCCTTTCTGATGAAGACTGGTGGCAACTTCGAAATGAGCCAGGTGCCGAGTCACCTTACCCACCTGGTCGCGACCACAACTGAAGAAGTCTCCCCAATGCAGGCGTGACCTCCCTGGACACAAAAAGGGATGGAGCTGATCACAAAGTCGCCGCTGTGTGGAGAAGAGAACTCTTTCCGTTGAAGTTTTTAAGGCTACGCTAGCCTGCTTCCTGCTGTAATAGTCGTCGTGCTTTTCACCTAGTAGTTTTTGCTGAGAACTTGCTGTGTCCTTTTCCATCCTGTTAGCCTAGTGCTAACTGCGAGACAGTGCTGTAATAACTCTCTTGGTCTGCTTTTAAGTAAGACTGGGGCCGTGGCCCTAAAACTCTAAAAAAAATTACTACTTCTTCTTCTTCTCATTTTTTTATCTTTTACTCCATCTTTCTTTTAGTACTTCCAGTAATTCATCTATTGCATAAACGCATACATTTCGACAATATGAAATGCAACATTATGTGGAAGGAAGCTGTATCAACAATTTCTGCCTACTTCTTTGTGCGGCTACACTACACTCTCCAGTTTGAGGAATAATTTGTAGCCTCTATAATTTTCTTTTTCTATTGCTAATTTGCTTGCGTGCCTGCAGATCCGAATCCGAAATTTTTGTTTGCAGTATAGTGTGAAACTTGAATCTTCCAGCAGCAAATTAAAGGATGGCTTCAGGAACCCAAAATTATATTCGGGGGATACTTTGGCCGTAATCTCATGACTACTTTTTAGAAAGAGGAGACACTGTCTTCTGATAGATAGTACTACTTACCAAGGAAAACGTACTAGAGATGATGAGCAGCTGGCGAACAACAAATAAATAAAGGTGCATGAGAATTGTTTATTCTTGACGATTAATATTCCAGTGGCACGGTACATATAACAACAAGATACATGCAATGCAAGAGTACATTAGCTTGATGATTGGGAGCAGCCAGCAGACAGATCAGAGTCGTACATGCACGGAATGATCGATGACGAAGCAATGCAAGCAACAACGAATAATTAATATAATGATGAAGCAACTAACAGAGTCGTACTTGGCTTGCTTGTAAACCGACGATCTACGAATGCCGCAAATTAATTAAAATCAGGCAGCCGCCTGCTGCAGGAGGAGGAATTCTGCGTCCTTCTGGAGCCTCTGCATCGGCTCCGGCTGCAGCGCCAGCTCGACGTCGATGCCTCCCTCGCCGCCGCGCCCTGGGTAGAGGTACACCATGCCGTCGAACTTGTTGTTGCCGCCGCTGCGCACGCGCTCGGGCCTGCCGAACCCGAAGTCGACGTCGTACACCCTGAAGCGCGGGGAGCTCCCCACGGCGACGCAGTTGGGCCCGGCGTCGCTGTAGTGGAAGAGCTTGGGCGCGGCCTCGTACTCCTCCAGCCTCCGCGCCACGGCGGCGGCGTCGTGCTCGTCGATGGCCTTCTGCAGCAGCCCCGCCGCCAGCTCCGGGGGCCCGCCCAGGAGCATCCCCGCGGGCACGCCCGTGAAGACGGCCTGGATGAGGTTGCCGAAGTAGGCGGGCGGGAGCGGCGGGTCGAGGCGGGCGCGGCAGTCGGCGAAGACGGCGAAGGCGGTGATGTCGGCGGGGCCGAGGCCGCGGGCGCGGGAGACGGCGCGCCAGATGTGCGCGCCCAGGGACTGGAACGTCGACAAAGGCTTGGCGCCCGGCGGGAGCGCCGCGTTGACGCCCGCCTTGATGCGCCCCACGCTCGCCTCCGAGAAGGAGAAGACGCGGGCCACCAGGGCCTTCTTGGGCCCGTTCGGGTCCGTCTTCTCGTGGGCCTCGGCGGACTCGGGAAGGTCCAGGCGCACGCGGACGGAGCGGGCCAGGGAACGGTCGAGGATGGGCTGCAGCAGGGATGGGGGGCTGCGGGTGGTGGTGCTGCTGCGGCAGAGCTGGGCCCAGTAGGACATGAAGTGCCAGGTGGAGGTGCCGTCCAGCACGGCGTGGTTGAAGGCGCAACCAACGGCCAGGCCGTCCCTGAGCTGGGTCAGCTGCATGCACGGAGGGCAGTCAGAAAATTAATTACCATTTGCATTCAAGGCCCATTTACTCCCGGATTTAATGCGGGCCGGCCCACATTTAACTGTACCAGCCGCAAAAGGATGTACTTCTCCGACAATAGCAGTAGTAGGATATACGCTGTTCCCCTTGGAATTATATTATTGACCTTTACAGCAACAGACTTCCCTTTCTTTTTTTTTTCCTCACTTCTTTTCCTCTTACCCTTTCCCTTTCCCTTTCTTTTAAAGTCTTTTCTTTAAAGAAGTGGCATGCCTCATGTCTTTCTTTTTCTTTTTCTTTTCTTTAAAGAAGTGACATGCATCATGAAGCGGCGTGCATATGACCACTTATGCACGTAGCCACTCCATGTATATCATAAAATGTAGAGTGTGGACGTATATAACGTATCTGATCTAGCTAATAAAAAATAAAAAAATAAAAAGAAAGAAAAATACGTGCGTATATATATTATATATAATATAGTCATGCGCGCGCAGATCTGTCTGTCTGTCCATCCATCTTATCTATCTCATGATGCCTGTGATGCACGCGAATCGGCCCAATGCGTATATAGATATAGACAGCGAGATCTCGGCTGATCATCTACCCAATGCATGCATGCATCTCATTGCTGGTATATACTGACCTGGACGGCGAGCAGCGGTCGTCGGAGCCCCTCGAGGTTCATGACGCCGGTGTATGGCACCAGCTGCTGCATGACCCTCTCGGCCTCCTCGCCGCAGTCCCCTCCGGCGAGTTCGTCGACGGCGACGCCCACGGCCTCGGCCTCTAGGACCTCGGCGCCCTCGTCGCCCTCCACGGCGAGCGCGCCGTCGGCGTCCTGGCGGATGCGGCCGGCGAGCGGGTAGAAGACGCGGAGCGCGTCGGAGAGAGCGGCCGCGATGCGCGCCACGGCGTCGGGGAAGTCGAGGGCGGTGCGGTACAGGAGCAACTTCTGGTTGTAGTAGAAGGTGATGTAGGGGAGGTCGAAGGTGGCCAGGGCGCACCGGCTCTTGGCGGGCGACACCGTGCGGCTGCCCGTCACGGTGACGACTACCTGCTCCTTGGTGCTGATGCTGCTGCCGCTGCCATTCTCGGCGGCCATTGTCGCTAGCGGCTTGCTTGCCTGCTTGGTACTAGCTACGAGCTGAGCTAGCTGGTAGTAGTGTGAAGGCAGTGGGAGTGAAGCTAGCGCGCGGAGGTGGGTGAGTGATATAAGGATCCGGGATGGATGGAGCGGCCGGGGCCTCAGCCAGCCAGCAGGATCGGAGGTGGTGGGTCGGGCGGCATTAATGGTGGTGGGGGCGGAGGTGGAACACGAGGGAGATGATGAGATCGGGAGAGGAAAATGGCGGCCGGGGAAGAAGGAAGGAAGGATGACAATGATGATGGGTGGGTGCTCGATCAGTGCTCTGCTAGACTGCTGCTAGCTGCTGAAGAGTAGTGAAGACAGCAGGCAGCCGCTGGATGGAAGCATGCCGCAGTGAATTGAAGGAGGTGGAAGAAAGTGATGGCGATGGTAGATGGTTCGGTTGGGAGGAGGAGGTGCACATTTATGGCCGGCTGCCCGGAGCCGGACTTGATGGTTGGCAGCGGGACGGCCAGAGGCTCTTCTTTTCCTTTCCTTTGATTGCCCGGCCGCTCGCTGCTCATCCATGATCCACCGCCGTATGCCCGCAGCTAGCGCCTCTCGATCATTCTCCAATCAAGGAACCCATCGCAGCATATCTTGTACGTGTCCACGAGAGGAGAGTAGTACTCAACTTCTCGGGATGCGAGTGTCCGCGGTGCTGTTAAATTATATTAGTGCCTGCAACCTGACTGACGACCAAGCAAGTTGAAATCCGTATGGTGGACCAAGTAACCTTAAACGCCCTGCCGCCCATGCACCACAATTGCTTCCGGTCTGGGAGGCGTCATGCTGGGTGCTCTTCGCCCTGAAATGCAGCAGGTTCCTCCTCCGAGGCGGCTATCTCAAATGCTAGCCTAATTCCACGGCCACCGTGCCTCTGCAGAGATCTTCTCATCACCATGAGAGAAATCACCAGCAAAGCTGATTGAAAAGAATTGAGCAAGATCCGACGATACATAGAGGTTAGTGTTTGTCATTCGGAATTCCCTCTCACTCTGTTGGCATGCTGTTTCACGCAGCAATACTTTTCTCACGTACACATCTCTGCTAGCATAGAACGAATACCCCCCAAGACTTGTTGGTCCATCGCTGCCGTAGCCTTGAGCCAACAAAGCTTTCTCCACCTTTTCTTTCTTAGGCTATCTCCAACCATCGTTCTCTATATCTTTCTCTATATCCTTCATTTACAGAATTCTCTACAAGATTCTCTCCTCTATATCTCATTTCTCTCCAACAACGTTCTCTAAATCTCGTTCTCTATACATTAAATCCTATATTAGAAACGTATTTTGTTCTAAATTTTTGTACGTACGTATTTATCATACCTCAAACGCTATGGACATATTTTATTTTTATTTAATTCAGTGTTTGAAACGTAAAGAAAAAATAGAGAAGAGGAGAGAGAATCTCTATATATAGAGGAAACCTGTAGCGTTCTCTATTTTAGAGGATCATTTGAAGAACGCTGCTGGAACAACAGAGAACGGAATCTTCTCTATATATAGAGTACAGAACGTTTTACAGGCTACCGATGGAGACAGCCTTGGGACATTTCCAAGCAAACAGTTTTACAGGCTACCGATGGAGACAGCCTCTGTGACACCCCAGGTGTCAAATTGTACCATGATATATATAAGATGTAATGCATGTGTTAATTTGTAAAAGGTTGAATGTATTTGTAACAAAAAGACCCTATGTGTAATTTTATGAAAATGTGAGTCCTTTTGTGTAAAAAAAAAAAAAAAAGCATGAGTTACAAAAGTAATTTTCAAAAGTTACTAAGGGCCAAATTATAAGAATGCAAGTAATCATGACAGTTCTGAAAACTTGCATTAAGGCCCAAAGTTATGTGGGTAATTATGTAGCAAAGATAAAATCTTATAAAACTTAAAATTTGTCCAAAGTTTCAAAATAAAGATGCATACTTTGAGTTTTTGAAATCAAACCCTAAAGAAAAGTTGTAGAGCTTGAAAAGTTGTACAACTTTCATTTTGGTCATTTCTCCATTAGAGCCCTGTAACAGTGGGTAACTTTGGTTTTACTTTCAGACCCTTGAAGTTTTTGTAAATCACAAATAGGTCCTTGGCGCCCTCCTATTCATCTTCTACCTCTGGCTGTTTCCCCTGCTCCTCTGTTTTACTGTGCCGGCGCTGTAATTCTCGAATTCAAGGCGGCCAGTGCAGCCCCCCCTTTCCCCCCTCTCCAGGCACCGCCCTAGGTCTGCTCCTCTGCCCTAGCCCGCCCTCGTGGCACTCCCCGCACTCCCACGCGCTCACCACTGCCGGCCGAGCTGCCAGCGCCGCACCACTGTGTCGCCGTCGTTTCCCGGCCGTCCGCCCTTCTCCTCCCCTTCTTTCCCTATAAATAGCAGCCCTGAGGTCTCCTGATGCTAACCCCCCACTTCCCTTGCGCCAGTTCCCTCACCGGAGTGCTGCCCCAGTGCTGTTCCGCCGCCGCCCCTACTGCTCACGCCGGCGACCCCTTCCCGGCCTCCCCGAGCCCGGCTAAACCCTCAAATGAGTATGTCTCGGTGTCCTCTTACTCCCCACCCCCTTCCCTTGCCATCCAAGCTCTCCATCGCCGGGATTTGTGATGGAGCAGAGCTTGCTCCGGCCGGCCATGGCAGGAGGGCATATTTGCGAAAGTTCAGTTCTTTCCAAGGGTTCAAATGAAAGTTTCAGCCCTTTCTTCCCTTTCTAATGTGCTGAACTTGGAAAACTTCTAGAAAATCGTAGAAAATTCAAAAAAATGTGAAACCAGTTGCATATGAATCTTCATTTCAAATTCTATCATCTTTGTTTTATGACCATGCTGTGAAAATAGATAGTGTATTGTATTTAGAATAGAAGTGAATGGATGATTGTTATTTCATGTGAGTGCTATTTTTGACTTGTAAATTCAATAGAGAATTGTAGAAAATTCCAAAAATTACAAAACCAGTTTTGTTTGAAACATTAAATGAGTTTGACTTGAAACCAAATAGTTTTGAATCTATATTGAATCTAAGACATAAAAATGTAATGTCTTATCCGTAATTCCAATCTTTACCCTATAAGGTTAACTTTGTGATCATAATTTTTGATATACAAATTTCTATAGGACATATAAAGTGATATAAAATCTTCAAATCTAAACTCATAATATAATATAATTTCTTTTAAGATAACCATCTTGAATTATCTTAAGCAAAAATTTGCTAAGCATACCTTTTAAACTTTAATCAATTAGATCTCTTAATCATGAATTATGAAGTAATCTATTTTTTAAATATTCAAAATCTTATAACATTCTTTACTCAAAAAGTTTAAATTCAAATCTAAATTTGAATTTAATTCTAATTGATGTTTTAATATTTATCTTGGATTAATTCAATTTATTTATAATACAATCAACTAAATCTTTTCAGTAGAGCTTATCTAATTAAATCTTTTGGTCAAAATCTTTAAATATGTAATTGATCTATATTTAAGTTTTCAAAACTTTATAACCCTAATTATCTAGAGTTCACATTCAATTTGAATTAAATTTAAACTTGAATGCTTAATTTTTATCTTCAATTAAACTAATGTTTTAATCATGAGTCAATGCTTATGATTCAAAACTTAGGTTTCTTATACCATAAGTGCTTGAGTGTTAGCTTTTGGATTGCAACTTTACCATGAATTAAGATGAAAGTGTGTGCATCCATTGAACTTCATCTTGCATATCATGTAGACTCATCTCTCCCGCCGACGGAAATTATCAGCTAATCCCGGAACCAGAAGGAGGTTATTCTGAAGATCCTAAGGACTTCGTCAGGGAATTCTTTGAAGGCCCGAACCAAGGTTCGGACGTTATTAACCTGACTAACCCCAGCCCCGCCAGTAAAGGCAAGCCCCGGACATATCCCACTACTTTATTTACACTGCAATCTATGTCTATTCATACTATACCTTGCATTAAGTCTAGGAATTGATGTGAAACCCTAGATGCATGAATTCTAGGAATCCAATGTAATGCTCCTGAGTCCTTAACGGATAGATGCTCCGCTAATAGGGCCGGTAAAAGTCGGGTGATTTCCTGTCACTCGCGCGATATAGGAGTTGTAATGATTACATTCCTGTTATCACTATAAGGATGCCGGACGGGAGTTTTGTGAGGTATCATGGTTGAGGTGATACCCCGTCTGTGTTGTTGAATTGGATAAGGCCGCGGGGTGTGTTAGCGGTGGTTAAGCATTTGAAAGTACTAACCACATACCGCGAAATATGGTAAGCGGTAAGCCTAGTAGCCAATCGGCCCGAGGAGTGGACATACCTCCCACCACTCGATTTGCTTCTTTTGGTTACTTATGTTCGACTGAGGAAATACGTGTTGCAAGGGCAACCAGGAATACGGGTTTTGTAGTCGCGCTACAGACGTATGTCCTGCACACATTGGGTGTGCGTATGTTCCTGCAGTCGCTTGTGGTGGATCTGATCCACGAGTCGGAATGAAAGGCAAACGGTTGCTTCGGAACTATCGTTGGATATTCCAAGCGTGTGGGTTAGGTTTACCTTGCAAGGTTAAATTCGATTCGAATCGTCCGCTTCTCACGAAGACTGAGACTGCTTAATCCCTTTATCACACAGAGTAACAAGAGTAATATTATGGTTATCAAAAATGATGCTTGGCCAAAGATTACACTATGCTTGCTTAGTTATAGGTGCTTACTTAGAATGGATAATGAACTAGAATCTGAAAGCTAAAACTTGAAATTAAGGATCTACTCTTTGTTGCTTTTCAGCTAAAACTAAACCCAGAGCCATTATAAGCTTTCATAAGTCTAGTTATGGGCTAAGTATACCCAATCCCGGGTAAAGCCTTGCTGAGTATTAGTATACTCAGCCTTGCTAGTTATATGTTTTGCAGATGATGTCTTGAAGACCCTACTCTTCCCTTGCCTTGGCCCTGTGCTCTCCCAGAAGTTGTCCGTGGAATGGGACCCGTCCCCGGCCAGCACTGGTGATATCGAGCGATGTCGTGCTCGGGCTTAGCATGACATTCGTCTTAACGTCGTATGGTAATCATCGCGTATGTTTTCCGCTGCTAATAACCATAGTTTTTAACAATTGTAATCTTTCTCTGAATTTAAATTATCGTACCTCTTTTGGAAACCCTTGTATGTAATTCCTGTGATGTAAATGTGATGGTGAATGTATCTCTGGACTCACCTTCATGTGAGGTAGCCTTATTTGATCCTGTGTATCGGTGGTTATCGGGACGTTACCCGACAGGCCAAGGATTATACCGTTTGAAGCACGTGGAGCCCTCAGGATTGGACTCGCGTACTTGAGCCGGTATAATTCAGGTTGGTTCTACCACACTGGTATCAGAGCCAGGTTACCCTGGAGATACATTTTACCTTAAAAATGCTTTCAGTATAAAAATTTGATCAACAAAATTTTGAAAAGTTACGTTGGATTCGTTAAGGATCGGGCTTAGTACGTAAAGCCCTAGGTAATATTTATAAGGGAAATAGAGGTGGCTATATATGTATATAACCCTAACTACCAGCATTACTTTTCCGTCAAAACTAAATTCATGCACAACCAACTTACTTTCTGTAACGACATCTTCGATCGTGAGGTAAGGAGGTAAGGATCCTCAGCCAACTGAGGGAGCTTGGCCTTCCCGTCGGTGATGCGACCGAACGCTGTTTCTCAAGCAGTGGCCTACTTGAGATGCTGCCAATGTACCAACCTCGGTTGACTACATTGGGAGTATATGGTTCGGCGCAGGATATGGCGATCGCTGTTCATATCCCCGCATTTTGCCGGTACCCCCGTGAATACGTATCTTGATAACGTATGCTAACGTTGTCTGTACGGCGGTAATTGTACAGATGCTGTTTCTATAGTGAACAGTAATGATTGGGGACGCTTTCATGATATGCTGGCATGAAGGTTCATTGGTTATATATATTGTGGTTTTCTGCAGGTACGCTAACCACGAATACGAACTAGGACGGATAGGGTTTATCGACTAGTTATAGTGAGAGACGTATGTATTATGCCACCGAAACTAACCACGTAAGTCGAAGATATTCGGCAATTGTTTTTGGTTTGTGAGGACGAGTAGAACGTGCATGCATAATTCATCATCATATAATGTGTGTTTTAGTTCTTCTAAGGATGTGTGGTAGAATGTTGATCTTTTGTGTGGTTAGCGGGATTCTTGTGGTAGTGTTGGTTAAGTCTCTTAAGTATCTTCCTGCTTTCCAGCTCTTGCTATATCAAAATCAGTTATCTTGTCCTATTTACCTTGTAAGTCTTTAGCAGGGTAAATAATTCTATCATCTGAATTCTTGTTTCAGATGGTTGGAGCTACACGTGGAACCCCGGAGGTTTCCGGGCAGATCAATCCAGCAATTCCCAACCACCATCCCCATCACTTTCACATCTAGCTGAGGCTATGGCTCGGCAACTGAACTTCTCAATTGTTGGTTCAAGCACAGCAGAAGCAACAAAACCAGCAGTCACAAAGTCGTGACGAACCTCTGGCAGCAACCTATCAAGATTCCTCAGTACTCAGCCCCCGCTGTTCAGCAAAGCGGAGGAGCCCTTGGATGCCGATGCTTGGCTCCGTACTATTGAATCTAAGTTTGCTCTTCTTACGATTCCATGTGCGGATTCCAACAAGGCTTACTTTGCTGCCCAACAATTGCACGGAGCTGCCCATATTTGGTGGGATAATTATTGTGCTATGCAGACTGATGGCCATGTTATCTCCTGGGAAGAATTTCGGAATGCCTTCAGGGCACATCAATACCTGAAGGGCTGGTGGAGCGGAAACTGAATGAGTTCTTAGCACTTACTCAAGGCACCCGCACCGTACTGCAGTATGCACAGGCTTTTAATCACCTGTGCCAGTATGCGGGCTATCATGCTGATAGTGAGGCCAAGAAGCAAGATCGTTTTCGTCGAGGTTTGGATACTAAGCTCAAAGAGCATCTGAACCTTGTCAAGGCGAATACTTTCAGCGAGTTGGTCAACATGGCACTGACTCAGGAGGATTGCATTACGGCACACCGTGCTGAAAAGAAGCGAAGGATTTCCACTGGATCCACGAGTGTTCAGCCCTCGTGGTATCAAGTTGATCAGAATTATTGCTTGAAGCACCACAGCAAGATGTTCCGATTGGCAGACTGGTTCTTAGGCCGCCTCAACAGCAAGAAGAGTGTCAACCTCCTGTACTTCTACAACAACCACAACAATTTGGCCCGCGGCTGAATATTCAACAAGCTCGAAAAAAGCAACCCTCATTGTTGTTTAAAGTGCGGAAGTGCGGATCATCTCCTTAGAAATTGTCCGCAACTCAAGAGATCTAATCAAGGCAGAGTCCAGTCAGAATGATCAAGACAAGGGTAAGAGGCCGATGATGCAAGTCCGGCAAGGACAAATTAATTTCACTAACCCTTGCAGAACTTCCGGATGGAGCTCCTATTATGTCGGGTACATTTTTATACACCATAAACCAGTTGTTACATTATTCGATTCTGGAGCAACTCATAGTTTCATCAGTAACAACTGCGGTACCCGAATAGGACTTGATCTTTGCTCTACTAAGGGTCATATATGATTTCTACCCCTGGAGGAAAGATTACTTCTAACCAAATGGTTAAAAGTGTGCCAATTCAGTTCGGCAGTAAACTAATCAAGACTGATTTAGTACTGCTAAATCTAGAGGGTATTGATGTGATACTCGGGACAAATTGGATGACAGAACATGGAGTGCTATTAGACATCTCATCCCGAGTTATTGAGATTAACTCACCACATCAAGAAGCCATTATCCTCTATCTGCCTCAGCAAGAGTATTGCACTCTTGCACTTATGCCATCACAGACGTCAAAGTAAAAGATATCCCAATAGTCTGTGAGTATCCCGATGTCTTTCCAGACGACTTGCCGGAATGCCACCTGACAGAGATATTGAGTTTATATTGAACTCCAACCAGGCACAGCTCCTATCTCGAAGAGGCCATATCGCATGCCTCCAAATGAATTGGCCGAGCTAAAGATTCAACTTCAAGATCTTCTTGATAAAGGTTTCATACGCCCAAGTGCGTCACCTGGGGTTGCCCTGCTCTCTTCGTCAAAAAGAAGGACAATAGCCTAAGGCTATGTGTTGATTATCGTCCACTCAATGCGGTCACCATTAAAAATAAGTACCCTCTTCCCCGCATTGACATATTATTTGATCAGTTAGCTGGAGCTAAGGTCTTCTCAAAAATTGACTTACGCTCTGGTTATCATCAGATCAAGATTAGGCCTTGTGATATTCCAAAAACGGCCTTCTCAACCAGATATGGACTTTATGAATATCTGGTTATGTCATTTGGGCTCACCAATGCACCGGCATATTTCATGTATCTTATGAATTCAGTCTTTATGCCGGAACTTGACAAATTCGTCGTGGTCTTCATCGACGATATTCTGATATATTCCAAGACTAAAGAAGACCATGTTAATCATCTACGTGTCGTGCTTCAACGACTACGAGATCATCGCCTTTATGCCAAATTCTCGAAATGTGAATTTTGGCTAGATAGTGTGAAATTTTTGGGACACACTATCTCTAGTGAAGGCATATCGGTTGATCCTACTAAAGTCCAGGAAGTTATGGACTGGAAACCTCCAACTTCAGTCCATCAGATTCGGAGTTTCCTTGGATTGGCAGGATATTATCGCCGATTCATTCCAGATTTCTCCAAGATAGCTAAACCAATGACTGAGCTACTGAAGAAAGAAGTTAAGTTCTGCTGGATACTAAGTGTGAGGAAGCATTCCACACTTTGAGAAGACTTTTGACAACCGCCCCAGTACTAGCTCAGCCGGATAATACTCAGCCTTTTGATGTCTATTGCGATGCCTCTGGAATTGGCCTTGGTTGTGTTCTTATGCAAAACAACCGAGTCATCGCTTACGCATCCAGAGCACTTCGGAGTTATGAGCAAAATTATCCAACTCATGATCTGAATTGGCAGCTGTTATTCATGCTCTCAAGATCTGGAGACATCATCTTATGGGTGCTAAGTGTAACATCTACACTGACCATAAGAGCCTCAAGTATATCTTCACCCAAGCTGACTTGAATATGAGGCAAAGGCGTTGGTTAGAACTGATCAAAGACTACGACCTTGAGGTACATTACCATCCTGGCAAGGCCAATGTGGTTGCAGATGCCCTTAGCCGCAAAGCACGTTGTCACTGTTTGTCCATAGCAACCATCAGTGACACTCTCTGCAATCAGATGAGGAAACTCAATTTAGAAATCATTCCTCAAGGTAGTCTGAATCACTTATCAATTGAGAATACCCTTCGAGATAAAATTATCAAATCTCAACTACATAATGAGGGTATCAAAATTATCAAATCAAAGTTATCTCAGGGAGAAGTTAAATATAAGTGTTTTCACACTGATCACCAAGGAACCTTATGGTTCAACAATCGAATTGTTGTACCTAAAGATCATCAGCTTCGCAAGCAAATCCTTGATGAGGCACATCTATCCAAGTTCTCTATTCATCCTGGTAGTACCAAAATGTATCAAGATCTTCGACAAAATTTTTGGTGGACCAGAATGAAAAGAGAAATTGCCAAATATGTATCCGAATGCGATACGTGCCAGAGAGTTAAAGCCAGTCATCTCAAAGCATCTGGTACACTTCAGCCATTACCCATTCCGTCATGGAAATGGGAAGACATCAGTATGGATTTCATTGTGGGTCTTCCCAATACCCCTCAGAAGCATGACTCCATATGGGTAATTATAGATAGACTTACTAAAACTGCTCATTTTATTCCCGTGCGTACTATCTACACCACCAAGAAGTATGCCGAAGTCTATCTAGATCAAATTGTCCGGTTACATGGTATCCCTAAGACCATTATTTCTGATCGAGGGCCCCAATTCATTGCACGCTTCTGGGAACAGCTGCAGTCAGCGCTTGGAACTAAACTAATTCGAAGCTCTGCATATCATCCCCAAACTGATGGACAGACTGAGCGAGTCAACCAAATTCTTGAAGACATGCTCCGAGCTTGTGTTATACATTATGGTACAAGCTGGGACAAATGTCTTGCCTTGGCCGAGTTTTCTTATAACAATAGCTATCAATCTAGTCTTCAGATGGCTCCATTTGAGGCGTTATACGGTCGCAGGTGCCGAACCCCTTTAAATTGGTCTCAGACCGGTGAACGCCACATCTTCGGACCCGATCTGGTTGTAGAAGCTGAAGATAAGGTCAAGGTTATTCAAGCCAATCTCAAAATAGCTCAGTCCCGACAGAAAAGCTATGCAGATAAAAGAAGGAAACCTTTGCAGTTCCAAGTAGGAGATTTTGTTTATCTCCGAGTCTCTCCTACCAAAGGTGTCCAGCGTTTCGGCATAAAAGGAAAGTTAGCACCACGGTATGTTGGACCCTTTGAGATTCTTAAAGTTTGTGGCCCAGTGGCTTACAAGATTCGCCTTCCATCTCAATTGGCTGCCATTCACGATGTTTTCCATGTCTCTCAACTCAAGAAGTGTATTAAAGTACCTACGGAGATCATTGAAACCACCGCCATTGAGATTGAGCCTGATCTGTCTTACACCGAGCAACCTATTCAAATTTTGGACACCAAGGAAAGGGCCACCAGAAGAAAGACAGTTAGGATGTACAAGATCTTATGGGATCACCACACCGAAGAAGAAGCAACCTGGGAAACAGAATCCTATCTTCAACAAAATTTCCCAAACTTCCTTCAAGCCAATCCCCAAATCTAATCGTCTGATTCTTTCTACCTTCGAATCTCGGGACGAGATTCTTTTTAGGGGGGAGGGCTGTGACACCCCAGGTGTCAAATTGTACCATGATATATATAAGATGTAATGCATGTGTTAATTTGTAAAAGGTTGAATGTATTTGTAACAAAAAGACCCTATGTGTAATTTTATGAAAATGTGAGTCCTTTTGTGTAAAAAAAAAAAAAAAAGCATGAGTTACAAAAGTAATTTTCAAAAGTTACTAAGGGCCAAATTATAAGAATGCAAGTAATCATGACAGTTCTGAAAACTTGCATTAAGGCCCAAAGTTATGTGGGTAATTATGTAGCAAAGATAAAATCTTATAAAACTTAAAATTTGTCCAAAGTTTCAAAATAAAGATGCATACTTTGAGTTTTTGAAATCAAACCCTAAAGAAAAGTTGTAGAGCTTGAAAAGTTGTACAACTTTCATTTTGGTCATTTCTCCATTAGAGCCCTGTAACAGTGGGTAACTTTGGTTTTACTTTCAGACCCTTGAAGTTTTGTAAATCACAAATAGGTCCTTGGCGCCCTCCTATTCATCTTCTACCTCTGGCTGTTTCCCCTGCTCCTCTGTTTTACTGTGCCGGCGCTGTAATTCTCGAATTCAAGGCGGCCAGTGCAGCCCCCCCTTTCCCCCCCTCTCCCAGGCACCGCCCTAGGTCTGCTCCTCTGCCCTAGCCCGCCCTCGTGGCACCTCCCCGCACTCCCACGCGCTCACCACTGCCGGCCGAGCTGCCAGCGCCGCACCACTGTGTCGCCGTCGTTTCCCGGCCGTCCGCCCTTCTCCTCCCCTTCTTTCCCTATAAATAGCAGCCCTGAGGTCTCCTGATGCTAACCCCCCACTTCCCTTGCGCCAGTTCCCTCACCGGAGTGCTGCCCCAGTGCTGTTCCGCCGCCGCCCCTACTGCTCACGCCGGCGACCCCCTTCCCGGCCTCCCCGAGCCCGGCTAAACCCTCAAATGAGTATGTCTCGGTGTCCTCTTACTCCCCACCCCCTTCCCCTTGCCATCCAAGCTCTCCATCGCCGGGATTTGTGATGGAGCAGAGCTTGCTCCGGCCGGCCATGGCAGGAGGGCATATTTGCGAAAGTTCAGTTCTTTCCAAGGGTTCAAATGAAAGTTTCAGCCCTTTCTTCCCTTTCTAATGTGCTGAACTTGGAAAACTTCTAGAAAATCGTAGAAAATTCAAAAAAATGTGAAACCAGTTGCATATGAATCTTCATTTCAAATTCTATCATCTTTGTTTTATGACCATGCTGTGAAAATAGATAGTTTGTATTGTATTTAGAATAGAAGTGAATGGATGATTGTTATTTCATGTGAGTGCTATTTTTGACTTGTAAATTCAATAGAGAATTGTAGAAAATTCCAAAAATTACAAAACCAGTTTTGTTTGAAACTAGGTTTTGAACTCTATAACTTCCATTAAATGAGTTTGACTTGAAACCAAATAGTTTTGAATCTATATTGAATCTAAGACATAAAAATGTAATGTCTTATCCGTAATTCCAATCTTTACCCTATAAGGTTAACTTTGTGATCATAATTTTTGATATACAAATTTCTATAGGACATATAAAGTGATATAAAATCTTCAAATCTAAACTCATAATATAATATAATTTCTTTTAAGATAACCATCTTGAATTATCTTAAGCAAAAATTTGCTAAGCATACCTTTTAAACTTTAATCAATTAGATCTCTTAATCATGAATTATGAAGTAATCTATTTTTAAATATTCAAAATCTTATAACATTCTTTACTCAAAAGTTTAAATTCAAATCTAAATTTGAATTTAATTCTAATTGATGTTTTAATATTTATCTTGGATTAATTCAATTTATTTATAATACAATCAACTAAATCTTTTCAGTAGAGCTTATCTAATTAAATCTTTTGGTCAAAATCTTTAAATATGTAATTGATCTATATTTAAGTTTTCAAAACTTTATAACCCTAATTATCTAGAGTTCACATTCAATTTGAATTAAATTTAAACTTGAATGCTTAATTTTTATCTTCAATTAAACTAATGTTTTAATCATGAGTCAATGCTTATGATTCAAAACTTAGGTTTCTTATACCATAAGTGCTTGAGTGTTAGCTTTTGGATTGCAACTTTACCATGAATTAAGATGAAAGTGTGTGCATCCATTGAACTTCATCTTGCATATCATGTAGACTCATCTCTCCCGCCGACGGAAATTATCAGCTAATCCCGGAACCAGAAGGAGGTTATTCTGAAGATCCTAAGGACTTCGTCAGGGAATTCTTTGAAGGCCCGAACCAAGGTTCGGACGTTATTAACCTGACTAACCCCAGCCCCGCCAGTAAAGGCAAGCCCCGGACATATCCCACTACTTTATTTACACTGCAATCTATGTCTATTCATACTATACCTTGCATTAAGTCTAGGAATTGATGTGAAACCCTAGATGCATGAATTCTAGGAATCCAATGTAATGCTCCTGAGTCCTTAACGGATAGATGCTCCGCTAATAGGGCCGGTAAAAGTCGGGTGATTTCCTGTCACTCGCGCGATATAGGAGTTGTAATGATTACATTCCTGTTATCACTATAAGGATGCCGGACGGGAGTTTTGTGAGGTATCATGGTTGAGGTGATACCCCGTCTGTGTTGTTGAATTGGATAAGGCCGCGGGGTGTGTTAGCGGTGGTTAAGCATTTGAAAGTACTAACCACATACCGCGAAATATGGTAAGCGGTAAGCCTAGTAGCCAATCGGCCCGAGGAGTGGACATACCTCCCACCACTCGATTTGCTTCTTTTGGTTACTTATGTTCGACTGAGGAAATACGTGTTGCAAGGGCAACCAGGAATACGGGTTTTGTAGTCGCGCTACAGACGTATGTCCTGCACACATTGGGTGTGCGTATGTTCCTGCAGTCGCTTGTGGTGGATCTGATCCACGAGTCGGAATGAAAGGCAAACGGTTGCTTCGGAACTATCGTTGGATATTCCAAGCGTGTGGGTTAGGTTTACCTTGCAAGGTTAAATTCGATTCGAATCGTCCGCTTCTCACGAAGACTGAGACTGCTTAATCCCTTTATCACACAGAGTAACAAGAGTAATATTATGGTTATCAAAAATGATGCTTGGCCAAAGATTACACTATGCTTGCTTAGTTATAGGTGCTTACTTAGAATGGATAATGAACTAGAATCTGAAAGCTAAAACTTGGAAATTAAGGATCTACTCTTTGTTGCTTTTCAGCTAAAACTAAACCCAGAGCCATTATAAGCTTTCATAAGTCTAGTTATGGGCTAAGTATACCCAATCCCGGGTAAGCCTTGCTGAGTATTAGTATACTCAGCCTTGCTAGTTATATGTTTTGCAGATGATGTCTTGAAGACCCTACTCTTCCCTTGCCTTGGCCCTGTGCTCTCCCAGAAGGTTGGTCCGTGGAATGGGACCCGTCCCCGGCCAGCACTGGTGATATCGAGCGATGTCGTGCTCGGGCTTAGCATGACATTCGTCTTAACGTCGTATGGTAATCATCGCGTATGTTTTCCGCTGCTAATAACCATAGTTTTTAACAATTTGTAATCTTTTCTCTGAATTTAAATTATCGTACCTCTTTTGGAAACCCTTGTAATGTAATTCCCTGTGATGTAAAATGTGATGGTGAATGTATCTCTGGACTCACCTTCATGTGAGGTAGCCTTATTTGATCCTGTGTATCGGTGGTTTATCGGGACGTTACCCGACAGGCCAAGGGATTATACCGTTTGAAGCACGTTGGAGCCCTCAGGATTGGACTCGCGTACTTGAGCCGGTATAATTCAGGTTGGTTCTACCACAGCCTCGGGACATTTCCAAGCAAACAGTTATAACAGTGATATCGCGGCTGCCTTGTGCATGACCTCGACCTCGCGCCGAGTCCTCTCCTCTTGCCATGAGGAGCTAGGTGCTCTTAAGATTGGACCTCCCGTCCTCCGTGGCCATATTGCTGACGTCGCCGACATATTCTTTTCCCTTTTTGCTTTTGAGAAGCAGGGTTTATATTTTGTTGCGCTGCTGCATGACGTGAATGCTGCCTTCGGGAGAGTTGGAGGGTGTTCCAAAAATAATCCTTCCCGGTGACAATGACATGGACCAAGCAAGGAACGACGGTACGTTTCAGTGGTCGGTGGGTCATCGTACGCCACCACCGACTCGTGTCGTGTCGTGTCGTGTCAACCACCATAAATCAGCTTGAAAATGGAGCCATCGCCACCTTTGCTTGACCACTAGCCCGCTGGTCGATCGTGCCGTGTCTCCGATTACTACTATTTACTGCTAGTAATTCTTTCTTGGCCAGGGAAGGCAAAAGCTAGGTCAGATTGGATACTCCTCCGATCCCCAGTATAATCCAAAGCAAAGCAGCTTGGATTGATCATCTATCGAACCAGTACAACCAAACAACGTAACTGCGGGCCGGGCACTTGTTATTTCACTCTCTCGTCGCAGCTGGATCTTCTTGTAGCTAGCGCTAGTAGTCGTCGTCGTAGCCACCGTCGTCGTCGCCGCCGTACAGGTCCTCCTCCACCTTCTCCGCCACGTGGTCCTCGAACTTGTCCTCCAGGTAGCTTGCCCCCTCCGCCAGCGCAAGCCCGCCAAGCACCCCCGCCGCCGCGCCCACCGCCAGCCCCGCCCCCATCCCCATCTTGCTGCTCTTCGTCGCGGGAGCAGCAGAACCGTACGCCGCCGCAGAAGAATAAGCAGGATTACCACCACCTAGGCCTGCCCCGTACGCCACCGGTGGTGGTGGTGGAGCAGCAGCAGCTGCGGCGGCGGCTCCGTAACCGCAGCCGTAGGCCGCCGGGTGGCCCACCGGCGGCGCGGCGTACGGCTGCTGGCCGCTGCCGTAGGGAGGCTGTGCCGCCGCGTAGTACGGGTCGCGCGAGCCGACTCCGTAGGCCGGCGCCGGGTACGACTCATCGTAGTGTCGCGCGGCCTCGCGGACGGCGACGCGGACCTCGAGGCGGCCCTGCGGCCTGCCCGAGGGGCGCTTCAGCCCGAGGCTGCGCGAGACCTTGCCCCCGACGCCGGCGTCGTCGAGGACGTCGCGGAGCGGGAGGCGCGCGGAGCCGACGAGCGGCTTGACGCCCTCGGCGGCGTTGGCGTGGACGACGTCGATGCAGAGGACGGCGTCCTCGAGGCGGGTCACGGACGGAGGGACGGGGACGAGGAGCTTCTCGTCCCAGACGGGGTCCTCGCCGTTGTCGAGGTCGACGCGGGTGGAGCACTTGGGGCCGTCATCGACCCAGAGCACGGCGTAGGGTTTGAGGTCGCCGTGGCGCCAGTTGACGTTCTTGAGGGTGGTGGCGGAACCCACCGTCACCTCCACCTCGTATTCGTAGCGGGAACCCATGGATGCTATGCTTTGCTTTGCTCTGCTCCTCCGGCCTACTACTAGATGCTTGCTTGATGCTTCTGGATCGATCGATGCCAAGAAATGCAGGACCGGGTGCTGATCAATGGCGATGAGCCCCCGTGGGCTAAATAGTGGGTGGAGGATGGGGCGTGGGGCTCACCTGTCGGTGGCCCAGGTGGCGGTCTCGCCTTGGGATAGATGGACGAACCCGACGGTTGCTGCTGGCTGGCGGCTAGAATAACCAACAAAAAAAGAGCACGGCCTAGGCTGCTCAACATCTATCGGCCCTCCTCGGTTTCTTCTTCCATTCAATTCAATTCAATTGCTTGCGCCGCTGCGTTTGAATCATGGTTTTGAATCACCGGCTAAGGTATTTAGCGGTAGAGCTGCCATTACGCTATTTAGTAGCCTATAGTCAATTTTAACGGGCTAAATACCATAGCAGCTGCCCTTCGTAGCAGCTATAGCCGGCTATATAAAATCTTGGTTTGAATGGAAAAAAAAATGGACGTCAGTTCCTCACTAGTACGCCATCAAAAAAAATTATTTCCTATATAGTCACTAATAAGGTGATGAAGGACTTAATTTTTCAAGCTGAAGATTGCTTGGTGGTAGCATAGCATGCCAATTGCCACCGAAAGCAAGCATATCCCTCCCGTGCTGTCCTGCCCCTGTCTTGTCTCAAAAAGGATCGGATACGTACACTTTACCCCACACCACACACGGTTTGGACGCGCAGACGCAACGCAACGCAACGCCAAACAGTCGAGACCACCCAACCCGTCATACGCAAGCGTAACTAGCCATTTGCTTCTCATATTTCTGATTGATGTGCGTCTGTGCTGCACCTGCATGCACAGATGAATGGGCCCTGCCCTCATATTTATGCATGTCAAGGCTAATTGACTAACTGTTTCTTTTTTTTTTAGATTTCTTTTTTCCAAAATCCTGGTGGCACGCGGTTCACGCAAAACCATCCTGCTGGAGCAAGAGGAGTGAGTATACTAGAACAACGGAAAGGAACCTGGCAAGGCTGGAAATCTCCAAACCTTACCAGAACTCTCGGCAACTATCCAGGTTTCCGGGACCCCCAACCACAAGACGACCCAAGCATCAGCCCGCACAAGTTTTCTGACAGTAATTCCAAGAAGAGCAGTGCATCATACCCCATCAACCCAGGCATCACGATGCCATTTTCCGAGTTTCGTGAAACTTCATTCAAAAGCAGGCATGTTTGTTTATTATTACCAGTACTCCACTTGGAGTCATGCCAATTGACGAAGATATATTCATTTCAGGTTACGCACGCTTTGCAGTAGCTACCCACTGCCGTGTCCAATTCATTTCCTTGACCAAAGCCCCCAAACTAACCTGCCAAGCTCTTGGAAGCTATCTCGTACACATTCTCTGAGAGGCCATTGGCCGACACGATCATCTCCAGCTGGGCCTGCATTACAAAACAAATTAGAAACGCGGTACACCAACTATAATTACCCCACATGGCTATTATTGCCCTATTTCTTATCTATTGACAGAAGAGATGAGAGAGAGAAACAGTGATCATCACCTTGGCAAGAGCTTGTCTGGTCTCGTCGTACCGCCTCCATCGAGAGAATGCTGAAACCATGCGGGAAGCCACCTGATTGCAGATCCATCATTGCAGCACGTCAGCTATAATTCTTCAAACATCAAAAGCGTAACCGAGATAATATGAGAACAAGTGCTCCAAGTTAACCTGAGGGTTTATCTTGTCCAGCTGCAAAACAACTTCACCCAAGAACTTGTACCCGGAGCCATCTTTCGCATGGAAGTTCACGGGTGACCCACAGAATCCCCCGATTAGTGAGTACACCTGATTTTTTTTTTCACCAAGTCTTAGTCGGGTCCTAAAACTCATTCAAAATTTAAGCCAAAAACAGGTCAAATCTGATAGCACCGTGTACCTTGTTGGGATTCCTCAAGTCAAAAGCAGGGTGAGACAGCAGCTTCTGAACATTTACCACGTTTCCAGGAATGTCTGAAGTAGCTTGAAGAGCAAACCACTTGCTGACAACCTATCACAGCATAAAGGCAAATACAGTTACCCACTTAGAACAAGTGCACTAGATTAGTGCATAAAAAATATTGACATTTATTTGTAAGGCATGTATAAATCAGCATGTATGTATATGTATCTCACCAAATAGTCGTTCTGCCACTTGTTATAGAAATCCAAAAGGGCATCTTCGCGAACTTGGCCTGGATTTTGAGATAGTGCTGCTAAGGCAGCAAACTGCTCGGTCATGTTAGTCGCCGTCTTGTACTCATGCAGTGCAAGTTCGGTGACATCTGGCTCATTCAGAGATGCAAGGTATGCTACAAGGAACACCAGGAAATTTGTTCACATTGTCTGCCATGTAATTCTCACGTTTGAACATAAGTTTGGTAAAGAAAAACATACCAAGGCAAGTATTTTTCAATGCACGGCGAGCCATACTATCGTGGTTAAATGTGTAAGCCTCAGAACTTCTGTTGCTAGTCACCTAACAAGAACAAGGGAAAAGGCTGATACGTGGGGGAATAAGGATTACAATACAGACAAGCAGCAACTTGGCCGGTGCCACTTACAGCTGCACGAAGATCATCTTTAAGTTGCAAGGCAAGCTCCTTCTTAATGAAGTTACGGACAGCATGAACTGCATCAGGATCCGCGACTGGCATCATATCCATAATCTCCCCTTGACCAGGCAATGTTATTGCTTTCGCAATGAATTCCTGTAGCAGATTACAATAGCCATATTATAATTCAACTCTGTGCAATAAATCACAATAAGGCCGCAAAAGATTTTACCTTGTCCAAGCTCGTGTTACGCAGAATTGATCTAAGCCCGTCAACAAATTTCGGATTTAGGATCAGTGTTTTCTGTTGCTGGAAGTCAGCTACAAGACTGAGCATCAACTTACGTGCCAAAACTTGGCCAGCTTCCCATCTAGGGAATGGAAAAATCATTAGATTGAACTCTTTAATA
Source organism: Panicum hallii (assembly GCF_002211085.1). Taxonomy (NCBI): domain Eukaryota; kingdom Viridiplantae; phylum Streptophyta; class Magnoliopsida; order Poales; family Poaceae; genus Panicum; species Panicum hallii. Next base: position 45,503,216 of record NC_038047.1, read on the forward strand.
GAAAATGCAAATATCATAGCAGTGCAATCCACAACATACCTGTTAAATTCATCCGAGTCATTGGCAAGCAGGAAAAATAGGTCGCTCTCACTCAGATCAGAATCAAGACGGACAGGAGCACTGTATCCCCTCAACAAGGAAGGAACTGGCTTCTCAGGAACATTTTTAAATATGAACTCTTCTTCCTTCTGAATAATAAAAGCATGTTCGCGTATCAGAAAAAAATGTCACACGAGACACTTAAATTTGGTACAAATAAAAAGACTACAACTAGGTGCCTAGGTGCCTGTGCATATAAGCTAATTACTAACTACAAATCTGTCCTCGCACTAAATTTGAGGTTTGGAGATCTATACCTTTTTAAATTGAAGCACAGTGGTGAAGACTGGCTTGCCATCACTAGAGAGTGTTTGGAGAGTTCCATCGCTGCAAACGGAAGTTAGGGGCATATCTTTTCCCGTAGAGTCAACAAGTCCAACAGCAACAGGTATGAACATAGGCTCCTTAACTGGTTGGCCAGGAGTGGGCGGCACTTCTTGGCTGAAATATTAGAGCAGTCGTTTAGTTAGAAAATGCACTATTTTCACCAATTACTACAGAAGGAAGAAAAGCAAGTATCAGGGTATGTAAAATCCACGTTGCACTAGCATGAATGAAAATGAAGGTAATAGAGAATGTGGAAGAATAATTCAACATATATCTAATGGTAAGTGCTAAAGGACAATCAGTAATTCAGAACAGGAGAATGTGGAAGCTTACCTAAGTTTCAAAGAGAAGGTCTGAGAACTAGGATCATATGAAGATGACACCTTGACTGTAGGTGTACCTGCTTGAGAGTACCTATTGGACGGTCCTTTCACAATTAGATTGCGCTCGCAACAAGTAACATGATTGAAAGATAGCTGTCTATTACCATTGTAAAAAGTTTGGCAGTTGTGCATTATTTGCATCACACATGGCTGCATAGAAGTCTTCACAAGTGACAGCTTGTCCATCATGCCTTTGGAAATAAAGATCCATGCCCTGCAGGAGAAGGCCAGGAGGTAAATAAATCAAATGCACATAACACATCACACATTCAAGAACCTAAGGAGACATCCCATGGCAAACATGACGTGCACAAGATTCACAACATAGGTAATGCCTTGGTCTTTTCATATATAAGAAACAAAACCTTATTCTAGAATCATGATTTGCAACAAAATACTTGCAGGCAAACCATACTTTGACCACTGATAAACCCAAAAGTAATTTAGCTTGTCACGAATAGACATGTATGCGTAGATTCTCCCTTTGTCCAAATGAGCAGAGGAAGTACTGCGGATCATCAACATGGTCTTAAACATATAAGGTCAAAGCTCAACTTTTACCTTTCGGAACCCTGATGCTCCAAACATGGTCTTGTACATTCTGACAACTTCAGCACCCTATAACAAGTACAGGTCCAGGTCACATCTCAATGTCATTTTCACTGAAGGCATGCAAATTGAAAAGAAAATTTGTCACATGGACGAACCTTCTCGTATACCTTTGATGAATCCCACAATGGTTGGATGAAGAAAAACAGGAAGCAACAAAATAGAATATCAGAGTTTTAATCATTAGTCATTACACTATCACAGTGTGTGCTTAACAGGAAACATCATGAAAATGCGTACCGTGACTGCCAGGTTGTTCATAATCAAAGTCAACAGGAAGATTCAACAGATGATGTTTCAGTGCAACAGGATGAATTATAATCAGCTGATGGCTTTGTGCATCTCACTGTTTTGCCGCAAACTTTATAGACAAGGAAACTCACCGGTATAGAAGTTGTCCATCTGCCGGTCAAATTAAATAAGTTATACACTATATCTTATGCTGGTTGCAAGCAACAGAGTAATAAATTCAAATGACTGAACAATGTGAGCATTAGTACCTTGATATAGGAATGGGGACGAATAGGATGTGCCATAGGCCCAGCATCCTGGATATCAGGGAAAAAGTCACAGGTGGTCAAAATACCATGCTGCTGCAGTTTATTTCATTTGGCAACAAATTGGAATGCAGTGACAGCGCAGATCAAGAGAACCTGAGGGAATTGGTAGATTCTGAGTTTGGAGACATCAGCGATGCGTTTTACTGTACGACAACCAAGATCTGACGAGAACTCCTGCACAAGTAATTTCATTAGAAGAGTAGCACTAAAAAACATAATTGCAGCAGATAACACATGGCCCACTGCCTGAGTACCTGATCCCTGAACACAGTCAGTCCTTCTTTCAGGGTTAGCTGGAACCAATCACGGCAAGTTACTCTGCAACAGCATAGAGGTAAGGATCCTTTTGCTAGGACAAAAAAGTGGAGATCATTACCATTCAGTTATGCAAAAATAATAACTAATCATGACTGTGATCTCATAAGGAAAAGCACCAATTGATGTTTAAGGGGGAAAACAAATAAAGAAGTAAAAAGGATGAGCACATATCAATCAGTCATGAAAGGATTACATACAAATTTTTATGATAAAATTATAAACAAAAGGAACATCCATTCTGGTGATATCGTGAAGACAGTTACCTATTCCCAGTCCAGTTGTGGAAATACTGCAGAAGTAACAGGTTGCAATGTCAACTCAGTTCACTGAAAAGAAAGATCAAGTAATTCTACAAATGCATGTACCTCATGTCCAACAACACCCAAAATTGCAGCATAATCACCATCAGTGGCAGTCTCAGGTGATGCAAGCACAAGTCTAGATTGAAATATCTGTTTATTCACAAACCAGAGTGTTAATAATGAATTGATGTGCAAATACTATCCAAGCAAAGGTAGAATCTTACGTTCAAGCTCTTATTCTCCATTGCTCCCCTGCAATTATAAAAGTCACCTTTATCAGCAGACTGTTCAAGTTATGCTAGATTACAATTAAGCAATTGGTTTGTTAATATTTAACCAAAGTAGCAAGTTCAACTACATAAGCCCACACTCTACAGAGGACACCAAAATATACTGCAACGTGCTGACGCAAACAAGAAAAAATGAACTTACATATTGAAATCAGGAACAACGACAATGTTGAATAAATCGAGATCATACTCAAGACCAAAAACCTGGCAGGTCGCAAAACCAAAAGGCAGAATTGAATCAGCTATCTGATCAACAACAAAACAAACTATAGACAAATTATAGAGAGAATGAATATGGAACAACCTCCTCATCCCACTGCATTGCTGCTTTAAGAGAATACATAGCATGTGCTGTTTTTGGCAAATCTTGGGCAGGAGTCCAAATTCTGAGTGTTACATTGTGGCCGGAGCATGTAACAAATGAATCCTCCCGGCATCCCAACTGACCAGCAACTAGAGCAAACAGGTAGCTTGGTTTTTTGAAGGGATCCTCCCACAATGCAAAGTGTTTTCCACCCTACAGTGCAAAAAAGAAAATGGCATACAGTGACTATCCCTTTCCTATATCTACTGAGTGGTGATTATGTTAGGAAGCTAGCTTACCTCGAGGTCTCCCTGCTCAATAAGATTCCCATTGGACAACAATACTGGATACAAAGTTTTATCAGCTTCAATGCGGCAAGTATATTTTGCCATAACATCTGGACGATCCTGTGACAGCATTCAACATTTCCAAATACAGATCATGTATTAATGAAACATCGAATCAACAACTAGTAAAAGATAATCTTTTTGAGCCAGCACAATATCGATGCAGATGGTATATATCAGACCACAAGCATACCTGAAAGTAGGTAATCTTCCGGAACCCTTCTGCTTCACATTGAGTGCAAAAGTTACCAGTTGACTTGTACAGCCCCTGTGAATTTACAAGAAATTAGAGTAGAGAACACAACTAGCTGCTAGCCTACATTATATCTGGTGGATTGCAGTCTATAGGGCTGTAGCACTCTAAAAGCAATCAGTACCTCCAAAGATGTGTTTAGCTGAGGATATATTTCTGTAACAATTTCCAAGTTGAATACACCAGCAGGCGGTGTTGAAACCGTCAGATGGCGCGAATCGACTGTATACTCTTCGCCCTACGAGAAGTAATACAGGCAGGTGAGAAACAAAATAGTGGAATAGAATGCAAGAATCAGAGAACTTTTGTAAGAAAAGGAATACATATCAACTGCAGCAGGGTCACTAATCACTGTGACGGGCATTAGGATTGACCCCCACCAGGGCAGTGATCCAGTAATCACTGCATCTATCACTACTGCGACAGGAAAACATAGGATGAAGCACTGATGTTACCCACACGAGACCACTTGGCTATTGCTGAATGGTACCATATAACAAACTATTTCTCTGGAAGTGCTTCTGAAATCGCATCACAGTCCCATCAAAATTCTTAAACATATGGGGGCCCTCTTGTCTTTTGGGTGCAATTCATGTGCAAGCCTTCATCTGATTTCTTTTGTCCGTTGGAAATAACAAAATCACGAGTATAAAACATACAATCGTTCTAAGTTCGAACAAAAAGAGTTTCTTCCCACTGTTTGTTGGACAATCATGTGACATTCCCATCAGCATATTTCCCAAATAGATGCTATAGGTACTGTTTACTGTTCTATAAAAAAGTGTGAGGAGAAGCTAAAGACTTAAAAAAAAGGAGGTGGCTATCAAGGTGCACAGCTGTGTGAACTAAGTATCACCTTTAGCTCGGTGCCATTGACTTTGATAGATAACAGCTTCAGGTCACAGCCATGAAGAACTAGTGGAGCTGAGATGCTTCCTACAACGTTACAATTGAAAATTAGTTATGAAGTCAAGAACCTCGTATAAGACATTCTAAAATTACTTCTCTGGTGTAAATGAGAAAAACACTGCAGAAGAAAAAAGATATGCAAGAGACATCTGGTATACAATAATATTTTTCCAAATGAAAAAAAATACAATACAATAGTCGCAAGGTCAGATTTTGACCTTCAGCACCAGGAGATACAACTATTTTAGATGTAACTATGGTCTTTTCTTCACCAAGTTGAAATTGCAAATCCACCTGCAATTGAATCAGGTGATAGTAAAAGGTTAGAATTTAGAAACATAATACAGGTAAAAGAAATAGCAAGGAGTCAACAGTCAATTTACAGGAAACATTGATCACTGGTGGTGGCCATGTCACACCCATCGAGATAAAAATAACTTATTACAGTCAGTGAGTGTAAGGAACACTATACAGGCTAGCATATCTATGCACTTGGTAGCCTCGTTTCAAAACATGTTTTATCTAGGATGTGCGGCTCTGAACACATGCACACACAAAGAATCTAAGCCAGTCATATCGGGGGAAATTGGTAGGTTTGTCATTAAAACTACATGCTTTCAATATATGACTAGGTGCAACTTGTGTTAATATATTTCTTAAAAGCTATTGTCAAAGGTGTATCTTGGAAACTATGTTGATGTCTAAAACAACAGCTATTCCAACCAAATATGGATTCCAAACTGCTATCCTCACAACATATAAGACATGTCAATTAGAGAATTTGCAACAATAAATGATCAGCTATTGAAAGCAGTGCAGGAAAGCAATTAGAAAAGGTAAACAGTTACCTTGTCAAACAAATAATCAGGTTTCCTGTAATCTTTCAAGAATATCTCCTTGGGAGCGTCCATCTCTGGTTTTTCGGTTGCAGCAGGAGGCGGCTCTGTTGCAACTGAACAGGATGTCCTCTTGCCGACAAACTTTGCACTCTGAGTTATGGGTAAGAGAAACAGTAACGAAAATCAAAACAGAAGAGCCATCAAGGTGCATTATTTGGCAAGAGGTAAAAATTTAAAGAAACACACTGTTGTTTAGTACATTCCCGTTTAGCAGTAATAAAAATACGAGTCCTGGTATTCTTTTTACTTAGAGCAGAGTAAGAGAAATATGTTTCCCAACCCAACAGACCAGTATGTACTCTCTATACACAAATGTATTACTAATGATAAATTGCTGGGCAGGAAAGAAGGAAGATACTGACGTTTACTGACAAGAAAGGCTCAGACCTTATCCAACGTGAACCCTGCAACAGGTAACGCCACAGAAGAATTCATAATTGAACACGGGTAACAGCATGCAACAAACTGTAATAAGAATCTGAAAACAAGAGGGAGCAAGGGATAGCACCTCTTTCCTTAAATCAGCACGGAAGCTAAAGCAATTCCGCACTGATGAACCCTGCTTGGACGAGCAAGCTGGCAAGCTTTGATACTGCCAAAAAAAGGAGAGAAATTACTAGGCAATCACACCATACGTCCTAATACTTAATCACGACACTAAACGACAAAAAACTTATCTGCTTATATCAGAGGCATATACATGGATACATAAATTGTTTAACTGAGACAAATAGAAATAGCATAATAGTACATGGAAGAGGAATCCCAAGTGAGCAAAGCAGGCAATCTAATAGTACGACTTGAAATATATATATATAATGCAAAAAAAAGGGCTGGTGTAGGAAGTATTACTAGATGCTAATAACTTGGTGTAACAAGCAGAATGGCTTCGTAACTAACTAGAATCCAAAAGTTTGGAGGGTTGCGAGGAGAAGATTGAAGAGGAAGAGGAGGGCAGGGACTAAAGGAGGGAGAGTGGAATCACATGGAAGGAGGAGACGGCGCCGAGAAAGCCGGCGTTAACGAAACCGCAGCCTCGGCACGCCGCCGCGGGGCTAATGAGGCGACGAGCCATCCCAACTCAATCAATCTCAAACGTCGAATCCAGTATAGGACATGGGCTAGTAATCCCAATAGTTTTTGCAAAAAGATGGAAGTTAGTATGTGGTCAGATCCGAACACAAAGAGCATACGTTATTAGGGTTTTGGCTGTTCGATTTCGCACAGCAGGAAAGGAAGGGACGGAGGTGGGCGCGCATACCCTTGTCGGCCGGCGAAGTGCCCTACGAGACGAAGAACTGGCAACGGCGGCGCCACTCGACTCGCCTCGCCTGTCGTCGCCGCTAGGAAAGAGGCCCAGAGATGTGCGGTGTGGGGGAGGAGGAAGAGAGCCGCCGGGGCCGGATTGTTTGTTTTGTTTCCACGTCCAACAGGGAGGGCCCACAACTAAACCGTGCAGCCAGGGAGATGAGGATAAGCCTCCATTTACATGTGCATATTAGAAGGGTTTGGTATTGAATTGGATCCAATATCAAATCAGCCTAGCTTTGAAAATGAATCATAACACCAAATTTATTATTTGGATGTAGATAAAATTGATAGAAAGAATTTAACAAAATAGCGATTACCAATTCGTGTTTGGATGTGCATACAATCGAATTGAGAATTGACCCATCTTCTCCACTGCACCCAGCCCATCGCCGCTGCTCCTCTCGTCCGCCGCTCCTCCTCCCCATCGCCAAAACCAAAGACACCAGAATGGCGCGCGGAGGCAGAGAGCTCTCCTTACCCCTCAGCCGTGGGGGTGGCCGCTTTCTCCTCCCACCTTCGGTTCCTTTCCCCTTCTCTCCATCGCGTCTGCCCACCGCTCCCGCCCCCTTCCCCACCTCTGGTCCAACAGACGGTGACTGTGGCCGCCATCCCGCACAGCATGAACTCCAGACCCGGCACGACGTAGAGGCACGTGGTGTTGGGTAGCGTGCTCGGCGCTAGCCCCCGCACGCCGTCGATGGTGGCGAGCTGGCACGAGCGCGACCCCGCCGTGAGCTTGCCCGGGTCGTGGGTGAGGTCGCAGGAGCCCCGAGGAGCGACCGCGAGATGAGGCCATCGGCAACGAGCGTGGAGGCGAAGGTGTCGAAGCACGCGGCCACCAGCAAGGAGCGTGGAGGCAAAGGCGTCGGAGCACGCTGCCTGTGGCGACTGGCGACTGGCGAGGGAGCTTAGGGAGCAAAGGGGAAGAGAGATGCAAAGAGAGGGGAACTGTGAGGAAGAGGGAGCGGGGAGGAAGAGCGATTTCGTGCAATACCGAGGTGGAGGCCTCGGCATCGTGGGAGGGGCTGCGATAGTACCCTAAATACCGCTTGGTATTGCATCAAGTTTCCAATTCTAATTCTAAAACCACCCAAATAGCTGATATTCAGTGCCTCCAATGCTAATTCCAAATTTCGGATTTTAATGTATACATTCAAACAGGGTGTAATGCAAATTCTATCATACTCTACTCCGCGACAGCTGCAAAAAAAAAGAAAGAAATACTCTATCTTACACCAAAGCGAAAGGAAAAATGAAGAAAAAAACCCAGTGGTTGATGGATCCCTCTTTGCCGACTGCAGCTTGTGTGGTTTTGAAATGATGCTTCTGCACCTCAACCTCTTGGATCTGACACGTCCAAGGTGTAATCGGTATGTTCAAACTTTTATTTTCTTAGTTCTATTTGATCTGGACTTGAATGATATCTGACTTTTTTTTGCATTATGGCAAATGCATACAAAGAATGCATCATTGTACTCTTGGCTGCATCAGCTCAACCGCTCCTCCAAGTCACACAATGACACGGAGGCAATTAATAGCTTGACAAGAACCCCTTGTTCCATACTCGCTCTAAGAGTACAATTCTGCTTTTGAAAAATATCCCATAAAAAGTGCAATTTTAAAAATAAGATCTCAACTAGCTGCCTAATTAAATGGTCAGATTTGATTTTCATGCCAAAAATAACTGCATACGTGGTCAACAAATAAGGATATTTTAGTCTTTTCATACCGCCACCGATCTATCTGAACAAGACTAGAATTGTGTTCTTCATAGGACGGAGAGATGGAAAGAGTACACATCTATTTCAGATTTTCAGTCATCATCAGACAGCGTGGTGTTTTAAGAATGTACTTGCTGCGTTCATTTACCCATAGGGAGAGAACTAACAGAGCTGTTCGAGTTCATTCCAAGCCATCAAAGAGAATCCAATTACCCGGAAAAAAGAACAATTTTTTTTTTGTCTTGAGAAGGTATAGCACACCATTTTGCTGATACATCTCTCTTTTCTCTTTACCAACAACACATAGCCTGCCTAGCCATGTCCATACACGCCGTGAACTAAGGAATCATAACCAGGTCCAATCAATTACATTACAGTTATTCAAATACAAGTGACAAAATTAAGAGGGCAAAGTGCCAATTTTTTTTGGCAAGAAAAGGGAAAGGGGAATTTGAGATATATATGGTACGTGCTACACTAATTCTCTTCATTCATTCAAGGAGAGGCTTGATGACTTCTTCATCAGTGCCTTTGCCGCCCCACTTTTGCACACGGCTTGAAGCTTGGGCGGCCTGCAGCAATAGAATTAATATTTCAATCAAGAATATGAGAGAGAGAGAGAGAGAAGAGAGCATGGTGTGGTGTGTATGTTGTTGCTACCTCTGCTTTCCAATCTGTTCTCCAGACGACGGCTAGCAAGATGAGCGTCTGGAGGGCAATACCACAGAGCATGCCGGACCAAATCCCCTGCCATTCATGAGAGAGAGTGATGATTTTTTTTTCTTTTTTGGTAGTCAATAAAACAAAATAAACAAACCCAAATAATTAAAACAAACTAGATGCATACCCCAACTCCATAGTTTAGTTGGTAGCCGAGCAGGTATCCCAGGGGCAGCCCGAAGATGTAGTAGCAGCCGAGGTTGATGTAGGCGACGAGCCCCTGCCATCCTCCCCCGACCGCCACCCCCGAGATCACCGGCTGCACGCTGTTGAGCACCATGGTGAGCCCCAGCAGGCCGGCGATCCTGGACACGGCGTGCCGCAGGTCGTCGTCGCTGGTGAAGATGATGGAGAAGCTGTCCCTGAAGACGAGCACGAGCACCATGCAGAGGACGCCGATGAGCAGCGCCTCCGCGACCACGACCATGACGGCGTTCCACGCGGCCCTGGGGCGGCCGGACCCGAGCTCGTTGGAGACCCGGACGCTGATGGCCGCGTTGAGGCCGATGAAGATCATCGCCTCCCACCCGTTGATGTTCATGCATATGCCCAGGGAGTCGACGGCGATCTGCGCGTCCTGGAGGTCGCCGGTGAGCACGGTGATGAGGCCCACGTACCATAACTCGAGGCAGAGCATGACGGCGGACTCGAGCGAGAGCCTGACGAAGGCCCAGATGTCGTGGAAGGCGGCGGCGGACCAGCCCCTCCACCCGTCCCTGCACCACCCGATGATGTAGGCGATCTGCCCCAGCGCGATGCCCCAGTGGGCGAGGTCGTAGGCGGCGGCGGCGCCGGGGAGGCCCCAGCCGAGGACCACGACGAAGAGGTAGTTGAGGAGGAGGTTGGCGAGCAGGGCGCCGAGGCCGATCCAGGCGGGCACCGTCACCTTGCTCTGCGCCTGGAGGAACTTGCTGGAGGCGAAGTTGACGGCCATGCCGAAGACGGAGGGGAGGATGTAGAGCGCGAACCTGCCGGCCTCGCGCGCGACGTCCGGCTCCTGGCCGATGAGCAGGAGCAGCGGCTCGGCGAAGACGAAGAACGGCGACATGAGCACCGAGGTTGCGAGGAGGATGATCCAGGAGCGCTGGAGATAGACGCCGAGCATGGCGACCTGCCCCGCGCCGAAGGCCTGCCCGCAGAGCGTCTCGAGCGCGCTGCCCATGCCGAGGAGGAAGCCGAGCGCGAAGGTGGCGAAGACGGAGAGGCCGATGGAGGCGGCGGCGAGGGGGAGGTTGCCAAGGTGGCCGATGAACATCTGGGTGATGGAGCTGATGGCGTACATGCTGACCATGCCCACGGCGATTGGGAGGCCGATGCCCCAGAGGCGCTTGGACTCGTCCCACACCATGCGCGCGGCGTCCGCGACGGACCGCAGCGCCGGCGTGTCGCCGTCCACCTCCGGCTGCATCGTCGTCCCGCGCGCGTCAGGCTGCTGGTGCCTCCTGCTGCTGCTGCTGCTGGTGGTGGTGGTGGTGGTGGTGCATTTATTGGGCAGCAAGCAAGTTGTCTGGCTGCTGGCTTTATCCCGGTCCCGGGTGGGTATGTGGCAACTACCGGAACCACCCGCCCGTCGGGGGTGGTGCAGCTGCCACGTGGCCGACGACGACGAGGACGATCGATATAAACGTAACCCCAGCCGCTAGCTGCTGCGGTAACAGTCATGCAATAATTAAGTGAAAGCTGCATCGTGGCTTGCTTGTATTCTACTCAGCTCCGTAAAACAAAAATTGCAACTCTCGCTTTCCGGAGTTCAAATAGTTTCAAATTTAACCAAAATTATATATTATAATATTAAAAATTATGTTACAAAATAATTATAATTATATTAATCATGTAATATAGTTTTATACTAAATCTAGTAATTTTTTTATAATTTTGATCAAAGTTAAAATTGTTTGACTTCTCGACAAGCCAAAGTTGCATTCTTTTTTGATAGAGGGAGTACTACGGTACTAACTACTGGATGATGATGGCGATGGTAAAGACCGACGGGCAGCTAACTAGGCTGCATTATTGGTCCTATTTATTTCTGCTTATGGCCGATTTTGAAGGCTTGATTTGAGGAATTATTTTTCAAAATCGAGCCTTTAGAATTGGGCAGAAGCTAAAATAAACGGGACCAGACGTGCATATTCATTCCACTCAATATATCATGCATGCTCGAGCTAGCTAGCAGAGATTAACTTGATCATTAATTTTGAGTCGTAACAAAATGAACACGTCGATCAGGCTGTACAATGGGAGCTCCCTATATACTACGTACGTACCAAGGCAACGTAACGGTCGGTCGAATCCCCCTGCCTACAAAGAAGAGACATGCACCTTCTCCTGTTGTACGTATTTGTCATCTAAAGGCTAAATAATTTTGTAGCTAAACATCTAACTCCAAAATTCTATGGAGCTGTAGTTCAAATAAATTTGGAGTTTTGAAGCACCTCTTTTGCAGCTCCAGAAAACTCGAACATAGATCTAGATGTGGAGTTGTGAGATAATACCCACCATTACAACTGGTTAAAAATTGATTCGCTTTCTTTTTTTCCCAAGTCCCCGCCGCCCCCCTCGGTGCGGCACCCTTCCCTCGCGACGGCCTTCCTCCCGCGCGCGCCGGGCAGCCGCGGCTCCCCCTCCTCCGCCCTGCTGATGTGAGCACCATCCCCTCCCCTGCCACCGCCACCCCAGCTCCTCTCCTGCTACCGCCGCCGCCGCCTTGCTCCTCCCCATCGGCTCGCCGCCCCTACTCCTCCCCTACCCGCCGCCGCCCCTACTCCGCCCCATCCGTTCGCCACCGCTGCCTGCTCCTCCCTAGCCCGCCACTGCTCCTCCCCTACCGCCACCGCCTCTGTTCCTCCCCGGCCCGCCGCCACTGCTCCTCCCCTACCGCCACCGCCTCTGCTCCTCCCCAGCCCGCCTTCTGCAGGCCGCCCTCATCGGAATCCGCCCCATCGGCCCGCGGCTGTCGCTTGCAGGCCACCTCTCCCCACTGGCGCCACCCCCGCGTATGTGAGCGGGAGCGTGATGGATTGCGCGTGGAGGTACACACGCAGCGGGTGGAGGAAGGACTGCACGACAAGGTCCAAGAGCGAGCATTGGATAAAGTCATACGTGGCGGCGGCAATGTCGGGTTCCTGGTCGGCGGCGACGAGCATGTGGCACATGGCAAGCCAGAGCAAGGGGATGGGCATGGACGCGGCCAAGAGCAGCGCCACGGTGTGGCGGAGCACGGCGGTGAGGACGGAGGTGCGACCGACGCCGAACGCCTAGCCGCACACGGGTCCATCCCGGTGGCGAGGCCCATGAGCAAGGGAGCCACCAACGAGGGGTAGGTGGTCGAGCCTGCCTAGGGATGGCAATTTAACCCGCGGGTTTGGGTTACCCGCGGGTACCCGACCCGACGGGCACGGGTCTAGGTACGTATTTTGACCCGTGGGTCTTACCCGAACCCGACCCACGAAAAAATCGGGTCGGGCGCGGGTCTTAATTCCCGCCCGCGGGTACCCGACGGGTTACCGAATTCAGCCCATATTTAGATTTGGCCCAGCCCAGTAAAAAACCTAACTCTCAAATCCACCAGACCACCACAGCACCACTCCACCTCCACCACCCACCCCGCTACCAGACCAGCCGCCACCCTCCCGGGCTCCCCGTGACCCCGTCCCAGGGCCCAGGCCGCCGCCCGCCGCCCCGGCCGCTAGGCGCCGGCGCCGCTCAGGCCGCCGCCCGCTGCGCCCTCCACCGGGCGATGGCGCCGCCCCGGCCGCCTCCCGCCGCGCCCGCCGCGCTCGCCGCCGGGCGCCGGCGCCGCCGCACCGCCTAGGCCGCCGCCCCCTACCCCGGCCGCTGAGCGCAGGCGCCGCCCCGGCTGCCCGGCGCTTAGGCCGCTGGGCGCGCCCGCCGCCCCGGCCACTCAGCCAGTTGCCCAGTTAGCCCCCTGCACCAGCGCCGTTCAGGTTCAGCCCCCTGCGCCCGTCGTCATGGATCCGGTTAAGTATCCTTGGTTTCTTTTGGCATCTCAAGGTGACTCTGCTCAACATCTTCGGTCATCCTCATCTATGGCATCAACAAGTGGATCTGGCTCGCGAGCTCCTCGTCCTCCTCGTGCTGCTGCTGCTGGTGGTAATCCATCCTCAAGCATTGGCGCCGGCAGCGCTGCAACCCCAACATCAAGTGCTATCCCTACTACTACTCCGAGTGGTACGCCATCGTCAAGTGCTGAAGCTCAACCTGCGGCAGCACAACCACAACAAGGTATAGATCGTGTGGTTATAGATGATGAAGATGATGTTCCTTTTGTGAAGAAAAGGAAGCTCAAATCTGATGTTTGGCTAGATTTTGAACAAGTAACTGTTAGTGGCAGAACTAGAGCTGAGTGCAAATGGTGTAAAAAAATATTAGCTGGGGATGGTAGAGCAGGCACGACTCACTTGCGTAATCACATTGCAAGTTGTCAATCGAGACAAGTTAGGAAAGGTTTAAAGCAATCAACCTTGAAGTTGGGTAAACATGAGAATGGGGCAGTATTACTGGACAAGTATGTCTTTGATAAGCAAGTTGCTAGGAAAGAACTCGCACTAATGATATGTCTTCATGAGTATCCACTTTCTATGGTTGATCATGCTGGTTTTAGGAGGTTTTGTGCAGCAATGCAACCTCTTTTTAAAGTAATGTCTAGGAACACTATTAAAAAAGACATATTGGATATGTACGAGGTGCAAAGGCGTTCTATGGTGAATTTCTTCCAACAATGTCAATCTCGAATTGCTGTAACAACTGATATGTGGACAGCAAATCATCAAAAAAAGGGATATATATCAGTTACAGTGCATTTTATTGATAATGATTGGAAGTTGAAATCTTTTCTTTTGAGGTAAATGATGTATTTTCTATTTTTATACTATCCTATTAGCTGAAAATCATACTATCCTATGTTGATGCATGCTGTTTGTAGGTTTATACATGTGCCCGCTCCACACACCGGTGAAGTCATAAGTGATGTACTTTATGAAGTCCTACAAGATTGGCTAATTCAAAAGAAGATCTCGACAGTTACTCTTGATAACTGCAGCAGCAACGATACTTTGATGAATACTATGCAAGATAAGCTACCTCTTTCCTCTCTCATGTTACATGGTAAACTGTTACATATGCGTTGTGCGGCACATATTATAAATCTTATTGTCAAAGATGGAATGGCTGTGATGGATGAGGGCATTGAAAGGGTGTGTGATAGTGTTGGATTTTGGTGTGCCACTCCTAAAAGACATGAGCGTTTTGAGCGCACAGCAGCCCAAATGAATGTTAGATATGATAGAAGGATAGCTCTAGATTGTAAAACTAGATGGAATTCTACTTATATTATGCTTAGCACTGCATTAGAGTATCAATCAGTTTTTGATCGCCTAGCAAGTAAAGAAAAACTCTGTGCTCCTTTTAAGCCAACGGAGGATGATTGGATATTTACTAGGGAGCTATGTGGTAGGCTGAAAATGTTCTTTGATGCAACAGAGTTAGAGTTATTGTTAGGTTCCAATTATGTGACAACAAATCTTTTTTTCCCCAAAATATGTGGTATCTATTTAGCTATTGAGAAATGGAAAACTAGTGGTATCCCAAAGATAGAAGAGATGTCAGCCTTGATGAAAGATAAATTTAGAAAGTATTGGACAGATGCGCATGGCCTTATGGAGATAGCCACTGTTTTAGATCCTAGGTATAAATTGATATTCATGAAAGCATTTTATAGAACTATTTATGGGGAAGAAGCTACAGATATTGAAGTGTCTAGAGTTAAAAGTTTATTGTATGAATTGGTATTGGAATACCAAGATTCCATGGAGGGTAGGGCAACAATTTGATGCTCTAGGTGCAGCTAATAGAAACGTTGCCCTAAATGAAGGAGATGATCTTATGTTTGGTATATTTGATAAGTTCTTGTCGGAAGAACCCGAAGAATCCTCAACTTATTTGCGCATTTGGAGGAGCCAACATTGCCTAGAACTCAAGAACTTGACATCATTAGCTGGTGGCAGTATGCAGGAATTAAGTATCCAATTCTTAGAAGAATTGCTCGAGATATAATGGCAATTCCTGTTACGACAGTGGCATCAGAATCTGTGTTTAGTACTGGTGGAAGGGTAATTAGCCCGCATCGAAGTAGACTTGCTCCTAAAACAGTTGAAGGGTTGATGTGCATGCAAGTTTGGTCTCGTGCTGGTATGTTAGGTGATCAATCTGGTTTCATGAATGCACTAATGACTTGTTTGGAGGATGAAGAGGAGGAAATGGTAATATTAAAGTTAAACCCATTAGCATTTATATTATTTTTGTTTGTTTATTGAACCAACTCTTAACATTATCATTGTTATTAGGATGATCCTGATTCTACCATCATTGATTGAAATATAGGAAGATTGCAACACAATCCATGCTGCTTTTTCATGTCAAGTGATTAGGTGAGGTGTTTCCTCATGCTGTCAAGTGATTCTACCATCATATTTTCATGTTGTTTTCTCATATGAGGTGTTTTCTCATATTGCTAGGCCTACTTGCTGCTTACTGCTGCCTGCTGGATTGTTGGTAGGCCTAACTGCTGGTGGTTCTTCATATGTGCTAGCTGCTGCTTGCTGCCATGCTGCTGATTGTATGAACTGTAATTTGTGGTTGGAATTGTACTCAATAATGCGTGTATGATTGTAATTTCCGGTTGTATCAACTGAAATTTGTGGTTTTACTTGATCAATTGACTTTCATATTCATATTTTCATGTTATTCAATGCGGTTCTCCTTAATATTGCTGTTGGAATGCTGTTGCATTAGAGATTTGTTAGCTGGTCAGTGGTTATGCTGTTGTATTTAACTGTATATCGCCGTTTTTGAAAACCCGACGGGTACCCGAAACCCGCCCGAAACTCGACGGGTTCGGGCATGGGTACGAGATTTTACCCGCGGGTACGCTCGCGGGCGGGTATTTGCTCTACCCGACCCGAACCCGACCCGTTGCCATCCCTAAGCCTACCGAGGAAGATCAACGGCAAGGACAAGACAAGGCAGAAAAAGAAAAATCAGAAAAAAGAGTATGATATGTGGGTCCCACGAATCAAGGGTAACGATAGTAATATATTTTGAAAATCATATTCTTTAAGTTGAGAACGTCCTCGTAGCCAAACACCGTACCCATACAGCACCAACTCCACTTAGACCTACCTCCACTGAAGTTTGGAAGTAGAGATACTCCAAACTCTGTTTGGAGTCATAGCAAACAGACTGTAAGAATCCAACCATCGATCCACGAATCTCTCCGCTGTTTTAACTTGGACAAAAGATGCAAGAACTATGAATAAGGCGATGCAATAAGGATTGGTGTGCTCGATCGATATGATATGATTACGTGTCGCTCTGTCATCCTCACAGGCTAGCTACCACAGCGGACCAACTATAGTAGTAAAGCCAAAGGCGACGACCGTACCGTACCTCGGATCGGAGATGATACATGTCACTGTCACGACGACCAGGCAACGCCCAATCCCATGCGCCGGTGGGGCCCACCTCCCGTCAGGTTTTTGGTTCCGTCCAACGACTAGCCGGCCGTGGGGTTTGGAGTAGCTTATAAGTCTGTTTAGTTCACAGCGCAAAAACGCAAAAAAGCTGTAAATCCAAAATTTTCGAAGAAATCTTACTAATTTGAAGTACTAAACAAAGTCTATTTACAAAACTTTTTGCATGGATGGGCTGTAAATCGCGATACGAATCTAATGAGCCTACTTAATCCATATTTGCAACAGTGATGCTACAGTAACCATCCGCTAATTATTGCTTAATCATGGATTAATTATCATCATTAGATTCGTCTCGCGATTTACAACCCATCTGTGCAAAAAGTTTTGTAAATAGACTTCATTTAGTACTTCAAATTAACAAGATTCTTTTGCAAAAAACTTTTTTGCGTTTATGCGCCCTGATCTAAACAGGCCCTAACGGTATAAAAGCTCCTCTATAGCCCTCTCATACGAAAGAATTTAGATAACGTCCGACACATTGCGCAGAATTTATTATAAATATAAAGTGATGTTTTGTTGCAGTGGCTTATAAAAAGTTTTTTTAGTGCGTAATGATTTTTCTACCCCTCATTAATGCTCTGTAGATGAGGGAAACAAAGGTAGTGGGAGAAAAAAGATAAGATATTTTGGTAGGGTTTACAGAAAATAAGCCTTATAAATATTTTTCGGAGGGGTTTATGAGCTTATGGGTTTAAATCTCACCTATAAAAGTCGATCGATCGGAGCCGTCCATGGAGGCTGTTCTGGTGCCGTGGTCGCCC
The DNA here is from genome assembly GCF_002211085.1 of Panicum hallii. Classification (NCBI taxonomy): domain Eukaryota; kingdom Viridiplantae; phylum Streptophyta; class Magnoliopsida; order Poales; family Poaceae; genus Panicum; species Panicum hallii. The sequence goes on from NC_038047.1 coordinate 45,520,882, forward strand.
CAGATTGATGAGACACCATTTATTTTGTGAGCTTGAAATCGATGTGAGTTGCTTGGACTTATGTCCTTGAGCATTACGGAACTTGCTTGGAATAATGAATGAATGAAGCACCAAACATCAAGTGCTCGCTTTATTAGTGCAAAACTCTAGTATATACCAAAAATATCATCTTTTTAGAAAGTTGGGCTGGGCTGGGCTTCACTTCCAGATAAACCTCAAAAGCTCCATCAAAACCTGTTGCACGCTGCTTAATCACTTGTTCGCTTGTTCCTGTACTGTCGTCCATGTACTGCTGATCATCATCATCAGGATACCATACCTACATACATACTTTTAATAAAGCGTTTTGGTAAGCAAAACCGGCGTTGTTTCGACTCCCTGATCATCCTTATCACCATCCGGTCCATTTGGAACGAGCGGCGGAACAGGAGGATTTTCGAGGAGCATCCAGTTGTCAGCCTAATTGTCGAGGACATCGGAGCACTTGTTTGTAAACTCTTTGTTTATACCCTTTTAATGAAAAGAAAAAGAATACTTTAATAAAGCTTCATTCTTTTTTTAACCCCATTAATAAATTTGAGCATTTCTCCGTATGGTAGGACTGTACAGTATGGATTATTGCTGCTAAATTTGAGCAGGTACGTGTTCAGAAACATATACATGAGGACTGATGTCGGGCTATATGGTATCTGATCCGCTATACATCTCCCTGTATGTGTTTAGGCATGCATACAGTACCTGTGCAATCGTTCAAGCATGGCTAATTAAAACTACTCTATGCATGTCTCATGCCTGTATATCTATATATTTCTGTTGGTAGCTAGTTTCTCCTCCGTTTGACTCAACCAAGAAAAGCCCGCACTTAGCCGTTTTGGTACATGCTAACATAGATGCATGTATTTATGCATGCAGTCTCAGTAACCCAATGGACACAAATTAAACTATAATATATACAACAACAGGCTTATATATGATGCATGCATGAATTTTTCATCAAACAAGAAGCTAAGGCCACATGATGAGGCATATATACATACATACATATATATATATATATACACTAATTCTAAGATACTTCAAAGGGATATGTACCAAAAATTTCAAAAACATCCCTACTTTTTAAATATATCATGATTATATATTAGTACTAGAATATAAAAATGAGCATGTTCATATACTCCATGTATGGTTACATAATTAAAGTATATACCATCACAGATGGTCTAGTATGATCATATACACCTCATACATATCTTTCGTTAGGTCAGATACCTCCTACATCATAAGCGTGTGTAGAATGAATTTTTTCTATATATATATATATATATCCGATCATATAGGAAATAGTTAATAAGCTAACATCACATATATAATAATGCACAAACCCCAACTCGATCGACTTCAAAAGGGAGAGAAATCAAAACATTTATATCAATACATGAAATCAAAACTTCCATAAGACAGAATATATACATGCATAAACAACAGCAAAGCACCACTAGATCAAAACTTACAGAAGAGAGAATACATAAACAACAGCAGAGCACCACACGATCAAAACAATATGCAGCCCCATATGCATCAAAAGAGAGCATTAGAAGCGCAAAACTTTGATTGCGCGTATATCTTTATCTCTATCTCTATCTCTACTTATTACTAAAGTAAGCAATGATTTCTTGGTCCGTCAATCGGAATCCTAATCGGATCCCGGATAAATCAATTATAATCCTAATCGGAACCCGAGCAAATTAATCGGAATCCCAATCGAAACCCGGTACCTCGTGCGGTCACGGCACAGCCTGTTCCGTGAAAGAGCATACATTTGGTGGTCTAATGCAAGTCCGGGTAAAATTTATATTACCGTAACAATGTATGGGCACCATGCCAGTATATCTGTAAGTATTAATAATCCCAATAGTCGAGAGTTACTGTAATTAGGGATGAAGCATATATATTGTGGTGAGCATACACAGATAACATATACATCTGGAACGAGTAAGCGAGCTATAGATTCATGAACTTCTTTCTTTCATCATCCTTAGAAATAGGCTTCACTTTGTACTTCCCCAATGTTAGTATTGCCATGACACCACAACTGGAGGTAGAGAAATGAACAACTAAACAAAATCCCACATGATGAGTGCATTTTTAGAGATGAGCCAGCTGATTCTAGCTAGTAGTGGCAGGGATATATGAACATATGAGAGATCAAATTAAGAGTCATATATAGTAGTAAGCATCCAGCTGCTGCTATTTATCATGCATGCATCTAATAATTGATCAAATCAAACATACATCACAATGGCAACAAGTTCGATCGATATATATGATGGTACCTTGAGCTAGCTGACATTTGGCACAGCCACGCAACTAACAGTCACATGCAGTGCCGTACTATATATAAATAGCAACAATATTTTACCTTCTTCTTCTAAGTAGAATCGATCGAAGAGCCTTAATTTTTTTAGCTCTGATCCAGACGTGATGCTTAATTCTTCACTTAGCTTTAATTTGTATGGGATAACGATATGATGATATATAATTAATCCTCACATTCTACTTACTCGATCGATCGATATGATTGACCATGGCCATGGATCATCCACTGACGACACTAGCAGCTAGCTAGCTAAGCTAGTAGGGCGGGGGCCGCGCATGAGCCCATGCAAGCCCCTCGTGCCCGAGCTGCAGGCCCGCGCCGGAGGCGCCGCCGCCGCCCCCTGGCATCAGGTTTGGCGGCACGCCGCCGAACATTGGCATCGCCGAGGGATCGGCGGCCATCCCGCCCATCAGAGGCGGCCCTGCGCCGGCCCCGGGCGGAGGCAGCTGCGCCTGCCCGCCGGACTCCTCCTCGGCCTCGTCCAGCGGCAGCCTCTCGTAGGTGGCGTTCGCGAACGTGGACGCGATCACCATCACCGGCCCCGCCGCCGTCAGCGTGCCGACCACGCTGCCGCCCACGACCTGCCCCTGCCCGCCCGCGAGGTACACGGTCAGCCCCGTGGAGCCGGGCGGCGCCGGCCCCGGCAGTAACGTGCCGGTCAGGGACAGGATCTCGAAGCGCCCGCGGAGCGCCACCACGGCGCCCGGCGCCGCAGGCTGCCGGAGGGCGACGTCGGTGACCGTGCCCGCGCCGCTCAGCACGCACACGCCGCGCTGCCTGCGGCGCGCGAAGTTGGCGATGGACTCCGCCACGTCGGCGCCGCCGGCCACCTCCATCACGTGGCTGCGCAGCGCGTTGGGGCTGTCCCGCGTCACGAAGATGGGCGGCTTCGGCTTGTTCTTGGACCCCGGTGGCCGCCCGCGGGGGCGCCGGTTGCCGGTCACCACGGCGCCTTCCTTGGGCTCACCGCTGCCGTTCTCGCGGTCGTCGCCACTACCGCCGCTCGTCGGCTGCTCAGTGGCGCCGCCGTCCTTGGAAGAAGGCGCCATGCTGTCTTCCTGATTCTTGCCAAGGGAGGATGGCTCCGGCAGGCCGAGCCGCCCCTCGTCCCACCACCTGCTCGCCAGCTTCTCGATCTCTTCTACCTAGCTAGCTAGGGTTTCTAGCTGCTAGCTTCTTGGCACTCCACGGATCGATTCCTTCCAGCTCCCTGGCTCGATTATATTCTGAAATTGATACAGCACGCAGCGGCTCAGTCACATGTACAACTGGCCTGTGCGTGCTCTTAATCGATCTCTTGCTCCCCGCGCTCTACGCCTTTTGCAGATGTAGACCAAAATAAGAGAAAATTTGTCAAGATCCAGCATGTTTTGCTCAAAGATAGAAGCATATATATGATCGAATTGAAGCAAGAAGGAACCGAGCTGAAGAGTGCTAGTGTTTTATTGGACTGAAGAATTATATTGGGGGAATTCAGCAACAAATTAAGAGCGAGAAGCTTTTACCATGTGCTTGTTGAATCCAAGAGCTGACCTTGAGAGGGGCAAGAAATCGAAGGAGAGTTTGTTGCTCCGTCCCTCCCCTCCTCCTCTTGTAGATTTGCTGCTACTTTTCCTTGTGGTTTGGTGTTTTCCCTGTGCTATATATGGGGGCGAAGACTTGCAGGGGGAGGGAGGGAGAGGGAGAGAGGCTGATGTAAGAGGAGGATTATATCTATTTCACTTGCTCTATTCCAAGTTGGTAGACATGATGGAATATGTATGCATGTGTACACAAGCATGAAGCATTTGGAAGAAAAGTAGCAGGACAAGATTGTGGAATTGGCTACGGCCACCCTTGCGGTCTACACATAAGCCTATTGGTACAGTAACATGATTGGTGAACCCATGGGAAAAATATATGGTTGCATACGCACAAGGACCACAATGTAAGCTCAACAGTTGTTCTCGATCTTAGCTCCACGTACACCACTTCATGGCGTGTGTTACACTAATAAGATAGATCCAGAAGTCTTTTTACCCGTCGACTCTCTGCTGTCGTCGTATGCAGATGGGTTGAATTTTATTTTGCTGTGTCATGATTTCGTATGTACAGTAACGTACCACCTAACCATATATGAGAGATATACTTTATTTTTATAACTTGTTGTCACCTATTAAGGATGCAATGCAATTCTCGAGTGACATACTTCCAAATTAAAGGAAGAAGATTCACTATTTTGTGACATTTCTTCAGACCACACAACCTAACTGTTAATGAATGACCAAAGAAAAATATTAATGCAGTCTTGTTGAAAATCTAAAACAAACCAAACTGTTCCCGTTTAACTTTGGTGCATCATGCATCTTTTGGCAGCATAAAAGAATTGCAGCATGATCAGTAGGTAGTTGTGTAGGAGTCATGGATCTCCGCTTCAGATTATTATCATAACATAAGATGCTTTGGTGTGTTGTTGGTGAGGCATACTTTTATCTGGCACAGCTGCTTTAGGTAGGACTTAGGACTTGGGAGGTTAGTATGTGGGAGACCAAGGCTCCTTTTGCTAGCTAGCGTAGTATGTGTTGCGTAGGGGCTGGTGGCGTGGGCAGGTGAGCATGTAATTCCTCTCCCAATAAAAATTCAATACGACAGGGTATCTCAATGTACATGGAAGAGTATAAAAATCGTATGAACACCTACCTGTACAAATATAATATGCATTGTACATGTATTTACTCCAACTTTCAATATCCAACCTCTGTCACCCCGGCCCATCTGAAGATCATTATTATTGGATTTTTTCCACCATGAAGTTTGAGGTACTTTCTATGCTGGAAGGAAAATTAGAGAGAGAGAGAGAGAGAGAGAGAGAGAGAGAGAGTAATTGTATGCATGTTTACAGGTGGATTAAAAAGTACAATACACATGCGACAATAAAAATGAGAAAAAAAACCAAAGAAATATGCACACATATAAGCGTTGAGGTTTGAAAAATGGTATCTATCTATCTATCTATCTATCTATCTATCTATCTATCTATCTATCTATCTTTGAAATCATGCTGCATATTCAACTTGCTTAACAGCAGAAGGAAGAGTTCATTCATCGTTTACTTCGGCCGGTACGGTTTCGTGTAGAACTGTGCATGTAATCAACACATTCAAATTGAGAAAGTGAGGAATTAATTTATTCTCGACACCTTGTCGATTGTCATGGAGCGTGAATGGCCTTTTCCTTGGGACGCTTAATTTGCGTTTGAAAAAACCAACCAATAAATTAATTAGTGCTCCAAGAAAAGTTAAGATCCAATCATCCGTACTACTTGATCAGATGTCAAACCCAACATAAAATGGGCGGAAACATTACATATTTTGCTTCAACTGGTGTGGTCGGATCATATTATGAAATATACTTGCATACATCCAAATTAAGCATCCGTTAGCATCCAATCACTTGCAAGAATCTTGATTTCTTTAGCTGAAAAGGTTTTCTAATCAACCTCTGACGGCTAATAAACTGGATTATTTTTCTATTCTGGACACAAGTTAAGGAAAAGGGCAAATTTTGAGTTGAAGATCCACCGTGTAAACTAAAAATTAAAGGGTTTATGCATGAATAATGAGGGTTTTTTACGGGTCTATGGGCACCAAAAATTCTACTTACCCAGTGATATATGGCACCTCTTACCTCGTTGGGAGGTACCAGAAAATTTCCTGATATACTTTCCGGTACAGTACACACCTGCAAGTTAAGCAGTGTACTTAATTAGGTAATAAGTTGGGGAGGACCCCACCGGCCGGGCAATGTACACGAGCTAGGTGAATGATTAGTTTAGTGGCAGAGGCCCATATAAAGCTCCTAAGTCCTAATGATGCGTGAAAGGAGATCAAAGATGTCTTAGTGATCTTTAGTGACAGACAGCTGCATGCTAATACTATAATCTAGAGATGGGCACAGATTCCTGTTGCTAGGCTAATGGTGGTCCATGCACAAGTTGCACAACAGTACAAGGCAGGGCACAACTGATTAAGGATGGAGCCTCTCCCTTTGTTTAATTTAATCGCCTCATACGAGATTAAGATAAGCACTAAGCACAGCTAGCACGACACGCGTACGTCAAAAGAAGCACAACCGAGAACCAAGTAATAGTAGCTGGCATTGGATAGTTATTAGGCGAGATATACAGTGGTACCTTTAACCACCGGGGATCAAACTGTCTATAGTATTTCTTCAGTCGTAGAAACGACGTGCCCATTGACAACAAGATGTCTACGGTACAAACTAATCGATCAATTTGAGCTAGCGAGCAAGCTAGCCATTTTGAACTTCGATGAGAAATTACTTTACATGTGTTTGAATATTTGAAAATGGTATGAGTAACATATCTTACTTTTGAATTTAGCTAGACTCATGCATGTTTTTTTTTTTGCAAGAATAATGAACATAGCATGTAAATCATTAATAAGGAGAAAGTAGCAAGTACAGGAGTAACAAGGCACTAGAGTCAGGAAAGAAGAGGGGGAGAGCCAGGGAATGGCTATTGCAGGGCAGCACATTACACATTCATAGTTACTCCATGATGCTACTGTTGAGTCAGTGGAGTTGCTATCTGGTTGTGCAGCATGACGCCATTTGCTGTCTTCTTTGGCGGCATCGCATTAAGGCTTTTGGATTGGGGTTGGAAAGAAGTACTAATTAAGAGACATATATAGGAATAACATCGGATAGACTTATCATCGATCCAAGCTAATTTAATTATTGTGACTTGTCAGAACCCTCTCCCAGCTTTTTGTTTGATACAGTCATCAACCATGTACATACGGGCCTAACACACAGCAAAACTTGGCCTTGGAGTCGTCAGGTTAGGCGCAAGTTACAGTAACATGAACGTCGAGTCGCCATCCCAGAAAACTCGATCAAAGCGACACGGCATCCATCACCCGAATGCTTGATGCGTCAGATGAAGCGATCGCCATCGCCAAAACCATGTTCAGGTTCGATTCAGGATTCACTCACCACAACAGACAAAAGTCACATTTGACATTTGCGCCCCTTCCACTTGCGCCATCTAGCAGACAGCACTAGCATCCCTGGCAGATGCCCCCATACATCCGAATTCCCAGAAAGCTAAGGGCACATATTATGAACAAAAATATCCAAACAATTTGGTACAAAAATGCAGCACCAACAGCATATCCTCCCTCCAGGGTCACCCATCCATGTAATAACAAACACTGTGAGATGAGATGGTGCAATGATTCTTTTCTTTTGAGAACCAATGCTCTGGTCATTAAGTGTGGAAAATGGGGGCATACAATCAGGCAATATACACCATCACATGCAGCGACACGCAGCTGCTTGCTGACAAGCCGATGCCAGAATGGCCGTGCTCCTACTTGGTAAGGTAGTATATGAGCAAGAAGACGGCAATGAAGGATGCCACCATGGTAGCCATCCTGCGGCTTGATTTCGTCTCGAAGACCTGCCAAAGTAAGGGTTAGTTGCTGTGGGAGTACAAAGATTACCAATGGGAAAGCATAGCTGATGTGCAAATATCAGAATCTTTACCATCTTGAACCTGTCCACCGTTCCAGAAAGAAATCCTCTTGAAGCATCCATGTCATTACCCTGAACAGAGAGTTATGTATCAGGGTTTTATTGACAACATCATAGCATGTTGCATGAAGGAAACTAGTACCATTCTGTCCAGCATTCGGTTATGATTCTCCACTTCTTCGTGTATATCACCAGTTAGCTGAAATTACAACAGATTCAGAGAAAGCAAAGTAAAGATCAAAAAAGCTGAACTATGTAGACAGCATCAATAAAATGTGTAAACCAGAATAGAACACACAATTTCAATCTGCTGATCTGTATGCATGATCCCAGATGGCATTTTACGGAGGAATTCGTGTACTCTGTAAACATGTAACACTAAACTTGGAAAGCAATTTTACTGATGCAAGTTCATATACTCGAGGCTGGCCTGGGCCAAATTGTTCGTGTGGCGGACTGCCGAGAAGGCCCCCGCGTCCCCCCCCCCCACCCCCCCACCCGCGCGCACGCGCGCTCGGGCGACTCGGGCAGCAACCAAACCCCGCCCTCCTCTTACTCTTGCCGTCGCCGGAGGGGCCCGCCGGAAGTCCGCGCGGCTCCCTAGGATGGCGGCGGCGGGGCCTTCGCTTAGTTGGCTGGCTGCATGCACCGGATCTGGGCGGGAGCGGTGCAGGGCAGCGACCCTATGGCGGCCTAGCGCCTGCGCGCGGGTGGTGGCGCCCCGGTAGCCCGACCAGCGGAGGAGGTGGCACCGCTCGGGGGCTGCCCAGTCAAGCCACTGCCGGACTCCATCCCTCCGGGCTCCTCCTCACCGCCGCCTAAGAGGGGTCCTGGATGTCCAGCACTTGCAGGGACGGCGGCGGGCCTCAGGGACCCCCGGATCTGGCCGTCGTTAACGCAGGCGGGGCGGCCGCGTCCCCATCATGCAGCCATCTTATGGCGGAGGTGGACGCCGGCGGTTTCGTCCACCGCCGGATCTGGTGGGCCCTGCAGCTCCGGGACGTCTCCGAGACGCTATCCTCGCCGAGCTGGTCAAACGCCGTCGAACCCTAGCTGGCTGTCGCCGCGCGCTGGTTGTTTTCGTGTTCGAAAAAGTGCTGGCTCTTATGGTCTCCTCTCCTGTCTGAAGCCGGGTTAGCGAGGGCAGGGGGCTCGTTCTCTTCAAGTTGATCCCCCCCACCTCAACTCTCACCTTTCTCCTCGGAGGGCGTCTGCGGGCATCGAGAAGAGTGGCAACCAGACGGCCAGGGCGGGTTCTTCCCCTGCCTTGGTTAGATGACGACCGGGGTAGAAACTCATAAATGGTCAGTACGGCTTCGGCAAGTAAGTCGCTTGGAAATTGGGCAATCCGGTGATCGGCAGTTACTCTCAGGGTGTTACTTGGAGGGTGCTCGACCTTTTTTCTTTCTTTGCTGTTTGTAATTCTCTCTCTTTCGGCCTTGCTGACCTCATGTTGTTCTCCTCGGTCTCCTGACATGATCTGTGTAAGTTCTTGTAACTGCCCCTGCTTAGGGTCTTTCGATCAATGAAAAAGTAGGTGGGGATCTCTCCCCACCGAATTGTTCGGAATTTTTTTTTCATATATTCTATAAACACTGTAACACCCAGATCAGAAGATGACATTTACTCATTAGGTTAACTGATCTGTATGCATGAACCCCAGATGGAAAGTAATTTCATTTCAATCTCCATGACAGAAACACTGCAAATGGTATCTGTAACCGAGTCATATACCAGCTGGTTGGTCTAGAATCCTAGTATTAGTCTAGTACTAGCATGTTTACACAAAAATTCCAATTATGAAATTAATGCTTCAGTAGTCATCTTTAATATTTTCGTACAGAATCGCAAATCTCTAAGCAATTGTTAATTCAGTTCAACATCTGTGTATCAACTTGACAAAAGAATTTCAGTTTTACTTGTGGATATAGCAAAACTATTTATTATCAACCTTAAAGAAAGCTGTTTCAAACAGTTCCAATTGTTATCATACTCAACAATGTGCCCCTTTGAAAACTTAGAAGGATATTAATGTTCTACCAGGTCTGCTGAACGCAACAAAGTGTAAAAGTGTTGAAATGTTCTGCAAATATATGAAGTAAAGGGTACATACTCTTTTGAGAATGCTGACCCTATCATGCAAACTGTCCATAGCTTGGTCATTCTCCTGCTCATGAATTTCACGAGAAGAGTAAGCTGGAGCTCTTATCCCACCATCTTCAATGCCATCAAATAAAGCAGCTCTGTGGCTGCGGAAGTCCCTGCTAAGAACAAAAATGGATAAATAGACATCATTACTGTACTGCTAACAACCAAAGTAGTAGAATTGTCTACTAGTTGGGTTGGATCAGAAATTACTTCCAACACTGCATAAGTAATACAGAACAAAGGAGTAGTTTTTCAGTGTATCTGTCTCTTCTTTTCCCACTTTGTACAGATAAGACATTTTATAGACGCCTAGTCTCATATTTTGTGGATCTTGTTAAATTTTATGCAGATGAAATGTAACCACACATGGCAAAAGGGAATTTTTGATAAATGAGATTAAGAGGAAGAGAAGTTATGGTAATTTCGGAGAAGATGGATGAGGAGCAGTGTGAGCCACTCTATGAGGAAGCTGGAATGCTGTATGTATGCACTTGCCAGCTGTTACTCTGCTGATTTTCTTGAATTAGGTTTGGACCCTAATTTACAATTAAACTGAAGGAGACCACAACAATTTCAGTAGGGAAGTTAAACTGCCAGTAGACTAAGATCAGGGACAGTGACAGTCTGAATGAGTATGCCTGTGCAATTAATTGGCATCAGTGTTGCCATGAAAAGTGAATAATATTGGGAAAATTGCGAGAGACTAATGAAAACATTTATAAACAATGACAAATCTCAGCCAGATTTCGGATTGAACCCATCTGTTTCTAAAGGTAAAAAAAGACACCAGGAGCAAAAAAAAGATAGTAAGGGGATGGAACCGATGACTATTCATACCCAATATACTACTGCCTACGCTCTTCCAGGAGTAGAAAACAAAAAACATAGCACTCAGTTTTCAGTTAGTTCAATGAAAACGAGTCATGCAGCCCAACTGACCGCCATGGATAAGGGGAATGGATGATGCAAAAAGAAGCCATGGATATGGCAATTTACTGATTTAAGTAACACGTCTACTAACGGATGTATTGGGGAATGAAAAGGCACAAATAATTCCGGCACAACAAACACTAGTATTCAGGATTTATTTGATGCCACACAAAAACAATGAGGAGATCTAACTGCCCCGGACACATAGAGAAAGGAGAAGCAGGAAAGACAGTAGAAGGGTCCGCACAGATTTGCGCGAAGAGAATTACTCGGCACCGATACTGGGAAAAACAGTCCTAAGCATGCAGGTCGACATAATTACATCAATCAAGCGCATCGCAACTGTACTGTAAAATGAAAATGCAGAATGGTTTGTACCAACTACGAACAGTCGATCGGGAAAACACACAAGCAGAGAGAGACTGAGAGAGATGGCCTGGGGATCGCTAGCTAGGGTTGTCGAGATCCTGACCTCCTCGAGTTCATGGGACGCGACCTTCGCGGTGCGTGTGGGCGGCGAGATCTGACGAAAGCTTTGCGCCTCCGTCCTTCCCTTGCGGCAAGACGAAGCAAGCTAAGGGGCCGAGCCAGTAACTGGGCCAACAAATGTTGTTGGGCGGGCCTGGCAAGTAACTGGGCCACTCGCCTGTCGGTTACATTCCGGCCCATTCCATCCAGTGCGGGAAGAACTCTCCGGCGTCCGCACTCCGGCCGGTGATCGACGGCGCCGGGGAGCCTTTGCCTCCATGTCCCGGGGCCACGAAATGGCAGCCTTTGCCTCGAAGCCCAAACGAGACCTGCTCTCCATCAGGTAACACCAACCTCACAAGTCACTCCCACGGCGACGCTGCTATCCTACGATGCTGCATTGGCTGTATCGGTTACCCATGCCTAACACCTGCTCGACGGTATGCTTCAGACCCATAGAATAGTGTGCCAGACCGACAGACACCCTATGATATGAACGTCGGTGCCTGGTTAGCGAGGACCAGTGTTTAATTCCCTGTCCAACATTTGACCTGTGAAATGAGACCCCCAAGTGTTCTGTGTACTGTTACCGTTATTAGAGGGCTTATTAGGGTTCCTTTTTTCCCCATCAACCTCTAAAGAGGAGAACCAGAAGACCTACCTCTGTTGTTTCTTTATTATTTTTTTCCTCAAATTTCAGTAATTGACTCTGGTGACTTTTCTGTAAACAAAAACAAACTACCCTGGGTAATTTACATGACTTTCATGCTGATAAAGGGTCTAAATATCCTGGCAAAAGACGCGACATTAATACAGAATTGTTACTGTAGGTAAAACCCTGAATGAGAACTGAGGTTAACATGTAAGCACGAATTTTCAGTGATCCTATCAAGCATTATGACTAGCGCACATGGTGTTATAGTAGCTTTCATGTGAAGCCTTTATTCAGAAAAAAACTGAGTCCACCTTCAGTTCCCCTTTCTTCCGGTAGAGGTAATGTTCTTGATTCTTCAGTCCATCTAACCATAATTTATTACAAGCACTGTTATCTTCGAAAAAAAGGATAAGAAATGGCTAAAAATACTTGCTTCCAGAGTCCAAGAAATATTCAGTTTAGCGGGTTTTACAAGAACCAAAATTGCATTTCTTCACTGAAGAACCATCTGATTTACACATAACAAACCAAAATGCAGCACCGTTATTGTCTTTTTTTTTCCTTCAATGCTGTATTTAGCTTGCAATAAATGATGATTTTTAATTAAAAAACCAACTTCAATTTAATTTGAACATCAGCATTGTGGAAACTATGAAGTCTAAACTACAATAGTGCTGCCTGACATTTTAGGTACTTTATGACTATATCATCACACAGTTTGCTTCAGTAACTCAATGCCATGCTAGAAAACTTGATCGACATCTGTAAAATGTTACCAAAACTGTTCGAACTTGTACAATAGCTACCAAATGCGTCGTATTGTCATGCTTCATTTAAATAGGTAGAGGCTACTGACTGTGACTGAAGGTCGTTCATGTCATGATACCGAATCCCTTTCATGTTGCAAGAAGGATTGCTGTGGTTGTAGTCGGGCATGCATAAATCTGGCTCATAACCTTCAGAATATTGAGCTGACTCTGAATTGAAACAGTCATTTGCAAAGTATAGCTGACTCTCACTCTTTACTGAAGAATTGCTTGCCATTGTTTGGTGGAAAAAGAGTTGCCCATCTTGCATACAAGGTGTTAATCTTTCGCAACTTTCTTTTTGAGGGTTTGATGTTAAAGATCCATCTTTATACCCTTGTGCTTGAGCTTTGAAAGACTCTAGTTCTGCTTGCAGACTGACCACCTATGAAAATTCACGAGGAATACGCTCTGTCAGTCTTGATTTCCTTGCAGTGTGAGTTGTTTTGATAGAGAGAGCTTTTTCAAGAACTGAGAAGACTATTGCAATCTAAGAAGTAATGAAAAAGTCGCATACGATAGCAAGATAGGTCTATCATAGTATCACAATTAATGGTTAGCTGCATTTATGTAATTATCACATTTTTTTTTAGGCTGCAGCTAGAGTGTCATTTCCACTTTCTGCAGTGAATGGGAACTGAACACCTCATTTACATATTTTTTTCTTGTGAAATGGGGACTCATGTAGAATCTGCTTACCTGTTGTTGCAGAGAAAAGATATGAGCAACACAGCCATATATTGGATCTTGAAGCCTGGCCTGCGCCTCATATGACATAGTAACTGCAGCCTCGCAGCGGTCACTTATCGGGAGATGCATTAGGAGCTTTGAGGCATTGCTAGCCCCAAAGACCTTATGGATTGCGGCAAAGTGTGCAGCACCTTGCTCATGACAGAAGTATGGGGCGAAGACACACCCCTTCACACACTTCCTGCGCAGGAACTTGCACGCGCCACATGGTGAGCCAAGGCCTGTCATCTTGGGTCTTCTTGTAGATGCTCTTATTATTCTTACTACTTGATGTGTATGCTATGAGCCATGGAGTCATCATTCTCTGCTATTTATAGAGACTAGTGAATGCTGTGATTAGCTTAGTATGTTGAATAATTAATTCATCTTGGCCTCCATATTGGACTACAGGTTTCATTATTTTAAGCATGGTTGTTCCACTCCTTTCATGTCCATTTCCAACTCTATATGCACCTTAAGATTCCTTCCAAAGTAGTTAAATGACAAACGAAGTAACAGTGAACCAAAATATTTATAATTTTATTGTTGATGTTTAGAAGCTTTGCATTTTGCTTCTGGGATGTAACACATTATTAGATTAGATAATTACTTTCCATCAACTTTCTGTGCCACCTATGTGACTAAACAGGTGTACGGGTCTGCTGACATTCATTCTACTCTACTAGGCTGCCTACTTCTTAAACCCTATCACACATGCTAGCTTTAAGACCTTGTCACTGTTATTGTTTTTGGAAATATCATAGTACTAACAGTAGTTACTGTATTTAATGTTCTTCTCGTGGAGGCTATACTGCTGATTATGTAAATTGAGGCTCTTCAACATCGATGCAGTTCTTCCAAACTTGTAGTACTTTAATATCGGAAAATTTAGAGAAATAACTATAAGCTTGCCCACACCAAGTTTGCCACTTTCCAGACTAATGAAAGTATGTAAAGGAAATGAAATGATCAGTGGTCACTACCTGCCACAACAGTGGCATGTATTTAGCCTTTACTATCATTCTCATCTTCCCAACTAAATTGTGCTGTAGACCCAACAAAACATAATTAATGATGCTTCTCCCCTAATACTAGTCTCTTCCTTAGCTGGTTCATATTAATTTAATTTTGATGAGAAAGCTGGTTCCTATTATCATGTTACTTTACTGGTTACTGTAGTTGCCTATGTATTTTCGCTTACATTGACTAGGTTAGTAATCGTTCATAAACAAAACTTTCTTTTCTTCTCCTATAAGGGAGCATAATAAATATGCTCAGTTTATTGGACTTTTTGGATCTGTAATCACGAGAAAGACTTTACTATTTTGCTCTTTTCTGCATACTTTGAAAGCTCAATGTACAGCTCATAGACCAGCATCTTTTGTTGATGGTTGATCTGACACCTACTTGTTTGTGGATTGGCCTGCAGTGTCCATAAGCATAACTTTCTTTTGGGTTGGTTTGATTAGAGTACACCTTCCTGCTTCCTATTTATTTATAGTTTTGAACTCATTATCCTGTACGTCAGTATGTGCCAGACCTGCAAGATCAAAAAATTAAGGACAACATGCAATCAAATAAATAATTACAACGTATCATTGAAAACAGTAATTTGTTACTCCAATTGATTGTCGTAGCAAGCTACAGTACGTATGGTAACATATTATCACAACCCTACTTGTCTATATATATACGGGCAAGCAAACCGCCTAGGGGGAATGATGCATGGAGAAACAGTCATGAGTTTGAGTTCTGTTTTTACTCTGCAAATTTTGCATTCGAACTCATGTTCTTTAGTGAAAGACCCACGTGCAGTTGTAAATTAGTAATGCAAGCATTATTATCTAATCTTTGGAGTCTAGAGAAGGGCCACCCTGTAATGGAACCAGTTGAAGTGGTTGGTGAGTTTGGGGGATTAAAGGATGGAACCATCGATCCTAAAGAATATTGTTCTCAGAGCTTTATGATTGCCTGCCATTAGTACCATTCGTGCATACTTTGCTAATGCATGACTAGTATTAATATGCTTTAGTACCATCATATATATATGCATTTTTTTTCTTCTCAGACTGTAAAGGGATTACAACTTCGATGGACTGTTCATTTGCCCGCCTGTTTCCTTTAGCTGTTAGTCAGCAGCGGAGGCGATTAGGCTGATATGATGCATTTAGTCTGAGATGAGCTGGCTGGTACGCACCTAGCTTGGTGGCAATCAGGCTGACCGGATAGCTTGTGTATGCTTGCAGCAGGTTAAATTGTTGAAATGAGAACATCACAATCAGATGCAGCTGATTGCATACATGGGGCTGTTGACTGGGCGGTCAAATTTGTCAGTATTAGGACGATGCTCTATCAGTATCACTAGCTAGGGATACAACGAATTCATATCTATCTAAGCTAGAGTTAGCTGCAAGCATACACCAAACTAACTAGCATCCAGTCAAGAGTCAGGATGGTGGACAGTAAGTAGATTAATTAGAGTTCCAACAATGGGTTTGCACGTGTGCCGCATGATTAGCGGGTGGACATCTGATAGCTAGCTAGTATCTCAGGGGCCGGGGAGGGCCGGCCTTCTCTTTGTCTTGATCGATCATCATTAATTAATTGTCCACTCGAGTGAGCGGAGCATACATACTAAGGCTGTTTACAATGGTGGTTTCATGGCGAGTTTCATGGCATTAATTATCATAACACATCAGCATTTTTGATGACGTGGCACTAATTTAATAAGGGAAGAAAAATAACCAGTTTCATCCCCACGATACTCTGCTAACTCGTTTCCAAGATGTTGGAAATGGCGTGAAACGACCACTGTAACCGCCGTTGTTTCATGGGGGATCCTATGCCACACTAGATCAACTAGCATTTAATTACACTGGTTAGTTTTGAAAACAGTGAAATGAAACTCTCCATTGAGGCATAGTGTTTCATTCATCCCCCCAAGCTGATGTGGCATTCTTGGAAACAGGAATACGAAATCCTCTACTGTGATTAGCCTAAGCATCATATCTATCTGGGTAGTACTACTGCTGAATATTGCTTGCTTGCTTGCTTAATAAATATATGCTGTATTTAGTAGTAGTCTATTAAAATCAATTAAGGCTTCATTATTGGTATGCATGCATGCAGGGAGAAGATGAGAGACTCCACTCCACTCCAGTACTCCACCGGCTCTTCCGCGGAAGCCGACTGAAATCCAGGAAGCAGTTGTGCAGCTATCTAGCTACTCCCCTTGGGAACATGTGAGGGCCCCAGCCCCCAGCAGTGGCATTATTGCCGGAGGTACGCAGGTCGCGGCGAGGTGATCGGGTCGTTTTCTTGCTTACTTCTTGTTGCCATTCCATTAGTAACTCTTGTTGCCTGGATGCATATATGTAACCCATCGCTGCACCGGAAGAGCAGGTGGCTGCTTATCTTTGACTGACTGTTGTGTTGGTTTGGTTTTGGTTAGCGAGATTCGATAACAACAGTCTGTCTTGCTTGGGTGTACTGTACGTATGGGCACAGCGGCTGGTTCTGACCTGACTCGCCTCCGTTGCGTTGCGTAGGCCGGCGGTGTGTCCCGTCAGGTCACCGTTGCTTGAGGAGTGAATATGGACGGTGTCCAAGTACTGCTGCGTCGTTGACTCAACAACACTGCACTGCTGGTATCTTTTCTTTTCTTTTTTAATTGCTGCTGCGCTGGGTCTGCGTGAATAATGCAATGCTGTCCGGCGGGCGCGGCACCAATCATGGGCTCAATAGGTTTGGGCCCATCTCATCTCAGTATGTCCGCTGGGCTCTGTTTGGACCTGGGCCCTACTACTGTAACTGGAGAATCAGCCCGCCGCTAGTTGGCTGTGTTTCCGCGTACCCACCGCACCGCACCGTGTTTTTCTCTCTTTTTTTTTGCAATGGCTTTTCCGCTACATATCATCTATATCGGAGTATTATTATTAGCTAATTGTTTTTGGCTTTTGTCTGTCTTACCGAGGAAAGACGTCTTCTTCTTTCTCTTTCACAAGACCTACAAGAAGACCAGAGGTGATGCATTGAGTTTTCCAATTGTACCTACGTAGCTAGCCTCAGATCAGATGTTTGCACAAACCTTCTTGAAGCAGCAGACCCAATGCAACGCCGGTGGACAGACAATAATAAGAACAGGCACCGACCAAATTTCTACATCCATATAGGAGCAGTAGCAGTAGGTAATAACTTAGGTTGATTTGGTCCCGGAGGGCTAGAGTTTAGCCCTGTCACGTCGAAGAGAATCTTAACATTTAAAATTATTAAATAAAATCTATTTACAAATTCCCTTTGCACACATGGATGCTAATTCAGCCTAATTA
Organism: Panicum hallii; assembly: GCF_002211085.1. Taxonomy (NCBI): domain Eukaryota; kingdom Viridiplantae; phylum Streptophyta; class Magnoliopsida; order Poales; family Poaceae; genus Panicum; species Panicum hallii. The sequence continues at coordinate 45,538,861 of NC_038047.1, forward strand.
ATCTATGCATGATTTGCTACAGTGGTGCTACAGTACCCATTCGCTAACCATGGATTAATGATTCGTCTCGCGAATTAGCGTAGGAATTCTACAATTAGTTTTGTAATTAGAATTTATTTAATTTAATGCTTCGAGATGATAAAATTCTCATTCTCTTTGGTGTGATAGAGTTGGCCCTCAAAAGCAAACATCGCTTAGGCATACTCGCTAGGAATCCAAGTTGCTGGATGGACATCATAGTTTACATACTACACTTCTGTTCAGTCCAACTTTGACCAAGCGACCAAGAAGGGGGAACAATGGTTTTTAATCAGTATGTATAGTATAGGACATTCATATACTATGTAGTAGTATCTAGCCACACGTGAAAGAAGAAGGAAAGAAAAAAAGCTCAAGAATCGCCCGGTGGAATGCCAATTGAGTCAGCGGTCGGTCGGTCAGAGTGGGAGGATGGCACTCCCACTCCGGGATCCCCTGCTCTGGCTGAAGGAGAAGAAGGAGCGCCGCAGCCTCCTCGACGATCGGCCATCAGTGTCAGCGCCGGCGCTGTCTCCTTTGCCGTCCTCTTCTTCTCTGGCGGCCGGCGGCGAGCCCGAATGCTGCTGCAGGATCCTCTGGAGAGCGAGGTAGAAGCGCTTGTCGGTGGAGTCCATGGACAGGGACCGCCGCATTGGCAAGAAGCGGCTGCTGCTGCGTGCTGGTTGCTGTGCCTCGGCGTCGGCTGGTGAGGAGAGAGAAGTAATGTCGTCGGTGGTGGCGCGCGGGATGTGGAGGAGATGGTAGTTGTGGGAGGTTGGGTGAAGCTGAAGGGCGGGTGCCCTGCATATGGGGCAGCTTGCTGCGTCCTGTAGCCATGCGTCGATGCAGTCGATGTGGAAGGCGTGCTGGCAGTGCGGCAGCAGGCGGAGGCGCTCGCCGTGGCGGAAGTCGGCCAGGCACACGGCGCACTCGCTGCTGCTGGCCGCCTCCACCTCCTCCGGCAGCACTACTAGTGGGTACCGGAAGGTGGGGATCCGGCGTATGGCCGCCTCCTCCAGGCCGCGGCGGCTCCGGCGGGGCGGTTCATGGTCTTGCACGTTGACCAGGGAGACGGAGATGCGGTGGTGGTCGTGCAGGTCGTCGGGTCTCCGGAAGAAGAGGAGGCCGCAACGGGTGAGGAAAAGGTAGTAGGCTAGGAGGAGGAGGGCGATGGAGAGCATGCCGGCGATGGAGACGGAGAGAATGACGAAGCTGCTGGTGCTGCCTGGGAAGGAAGAGGAGGCGTCCATGGCGGTCATGGGAGTGAAGACGACGGCAGCCGATCGAGCAGGAGGAATGGAATCGTGATTTGAAGCGTTTGCATGCATGTGTGGTTGGTTGAACTCGAACGCGGTAGGCATGGCAATGGCAAGGCGCGTGCGAGCGTGTGAACGGCTGCTGCCGCGCATTGACCGGCCAACATGTCGGAGGCCAGAGCCCAGAGGGGTTGTCGGTCAGAGCTCTCGACGGTCGGCGACGACCAGGAAAGGAAAAGGAAGCCCGGCCGGAGTATCGTAACAATAATGTGGGGCCCGGCCGGCCCAACCCACCAGCCGTGTCCGTCAGTCCGCGTGCTTTCCGGTCCATTTCAGACGGCCCGCCGGTGGCCCAGTCTCCAGCCAAGCTGCTGCTAACCCGCACAAGCACATGGGCTTTTAAATAACAAAGCTTATTATTAAAGCAAAGCAACAAATCCAAATTAATTGTTCAGTCTAGCAATCCAATCCATCACAAGGGATTCTCTTGTTAACTAGTATAAGGGAAGGCAGAAATCTTTATTGAGTCTATGAATTGAAGAAAGCACAGTTGAGATGGAGGACATGCTAAGAAATTAAATAAAGACCCTACTACGATGACCGTCCACATTTACTAATAAACAATCCAACTAATAAACATTCTCTAGCCATTTTATTGTTCTTATACTATATATAATTGCAGAGACAAAATACATAGGTGCTCCAACGAGAGGGCCCCGTCTTCCACAATGTCTCCTCTCCATCACCGCGAGAATCCGCATCTTCTTCCTTCCTTCCTTTGTCATCTATCACGTCCACTAGCTACCTAGCTAGGGCTTCTCACCACCAGCGACCTATAGAGCCGCTACTACTAACCTTAAATACGGCGCCACCATCGCCATCACCTCACCAACACAATTAAGCAAGCAGCAGCAGCAGCCGCCACACGAACTAACCGGTCTCATAAGTGTGCGTGCTATAGTAGCTGCTAGCTAGTTATACCTTGTTATCTCTTATTATTAGCTTGCTTCATCGGTCGATCACTTGTGTATTACTGTGGTTGCATCAGTAGCAGTTAGGGTTGTCAACAGATCCATCAAGAGCCAGCGAGCTGGTCGATCGACGATCATTAAGCGAGCAAGCAAGCAAGCAGCTAGGCGGCTCATCTGATCGATGGAGGGCGGCGGTGGATGGGATGATTTTCAGGGGAAGGACGACGGCGGCGAGCCCACCAAGTACCGCGGCGTGCGGCGCCGCCCGTCGGGCAAGTTCGCCGCCGAGATCCGCGACTCCAGCCGGCAGAGCACGCGCGTCTGGCTCGGCACCTTTGACACGGCGGAGGAGGCCGCGAGGGCGTACGACCGCAAGGCCTACGCCATGCGCGGCCACCTCGCCGTGCTCAACTTCCCCGCCGAGGCGCGCAACTGCGTGCGCGACGGGTTGTCGTCGTCTTCCCGCCACCAGCAGCAGCAGCAGCAGCAGCAGGGAGGAACAAGCGGCGGGCGGCAGGTGATCGAGCTGGAGTACCTGGACGACCAGGTGCTGCAGGAGATGCTCAAGGGCAGTGACGGGAAAAACAATTGACAGCATGCATGCCGCAGGTGCATCAAGGCCTGCCCAGCCAGCATCTGATCGACCTATCTATATATGCTTCTCGATCCATGGCCATGCATGCATGCATACCAAGCTTGGATCGATCTGTTGTACCAAGCTTGGATTGGATTGATATATACTCTAGCGGTGCTCAATTAATTAAGTAATAATAAAGCTAAATATATACATATATATATATGATCCGTTTGCTCAATAAAAAACAGTAGTGATCTGATGACCGGGGCCTGATGGTCCAATCAGTGACCCATATATATGTATCAATCTTAACTACTGCATGCATAATAGTAGCACGTGCTTGCTTTGCTTAAATATATAACCCATGCATATATAGCTACCCTTTAATTTGTTTGTACTGTAAAGCTAGCTAGCTAGATCACACTCTCAGCCGCTCCTATATATATGTTTCATCATCATCATCATCATCATCATCATCATCATCATCATCATCATCATCATCAACATCCAGACGGATAGAAGAACATAAAATGCTCAGGATAACATACATCCAATTAACTGTTACTGCTTGCATCCTAATCCTGTATGTCCGCAGATTGCGTATATGTGTTCTGGTGCCATTTATGGTGACGACCAGAGCGACCGTGCAAAATTTAGCACTTTCAAGTTGCAAGTCATTACAATTTTCTCCAACAATAAGTCGCTAAACTGCTATGTGGTTTGGAGATCTGGTGGCAATTCTAAGCATTCTATTGCTGCAATCATATGCATCCATATATGCTAGCATTTTTCTTCTTCCTTAATCACTAATTAAAATACATGGAGTATTTGTATTCAATTTGTTGCAGTAAAACAAAAAAAACATCCAAATAATAAAGAATTCACGTTGTATAAACAATAAACTTGTTGAACCTGAACATATATATGAAAGGAAAGAATGTGTTTAGGAGGGTTGTGGTGAAATGGGTGACACAACATGAATAGGAATAGATTAGATAAATATTGAATATACACAGCTAAGCCTGGAGCTGCATCAGTCAACACAAGCAAGGGGGTTATGAACATGGTAAGTTCATGCATTATATATTATTAGGGAAATATGAACTTCTAATTGTTCTACCCTTATATATATATATATATATATACTCCCTTCGTCCTGAAATGTAAGGCACTAGAGAGGGTTCAAAAATTTGTACCTAAAAGTAAGGCATCCTAAGGTGTTTTGGAAACTAATTATTGCCAATCAATCATGAAATCAGCAAAATGACAACCTAACAAGGCATTAAGTAGGAGTACATGCGTTATTTCTTCATCTCCTTAATCTGTCATAAAAATGCTAGGATGCCCTATATTATAGGACAGAGGGAGTATAGATAGGTGACTCACATTAACTCCCATAAAAAATATTTTTTTAAGATAATGGCAAATATCACATCATCTTCATTTTCTATAAGTTGATAGATAATTCTTGTTTTAGCCTGGGCACACTTTTGAAATAGTATCTAAATTTATTCCTAGTTCGTGTATCACTCTTTTCAAGTAATATACATAGCTAAGCCTAGAGCTGCATCAGTCACACAAGGGGATTATGAACAAGGTAAGTTCATTCATTATTTGGGAAACATGAACTTCTAATCGTTCTACCCTATATATAGACCATCATTGTGGGTGACTCGCCTTAATAATTTTTAAGATAATAGCAAATATCACATCATCTTCATTTTCTATAAGTTGATAGATAATTCTTGTTTTAGCCCGAGCACACTTGTGAAATAGTATCTAAATTTATTCCTACTTCGTGTATCACTCTTCTCAAGTAATTAACGATGTCGCTTTTGCAAACCTTCTTGTGCATTTTCACATCCATACACTATTTCTTTAGCCCGGCCCTGTAATTTGGGTTCCCTCTGCTTATGTTCTCTTCTCCCATTCACAATCTTATAATTGGGAGCTAGCTAGTACCCTCTGCACCAGCTTCGGCTTGTGCAGACAAACCAGGTTATAAGAGATGACGGAGGCACCGTTGGAGAAACCTGCTGCTTCACTGTCACAAGTGCCCATGGAGCTAAAACCCGACATAATCTTGTATTAGTATTGGAGTTTACCTTCATATTATTTTCACACCATGTGTATTTATGTAAGCACACCTTGATTTTTAGACGAACCAATCAGGTCGACCAGATGATTATTATAGACTTTTTCCGTCTATCAGGCCCAGTGCATGCATGCAGATAAGCTTCATCAGTCTGTCAATCATTTGGATAGCTTAGTTGTATTTTCCATTGTTTTAATTTATTTATTAATTTGGAAGTCGAGTACTAATGTATCTTTTACAAGATGAGACAAATGATACATCCGTCACATGCATAACTTATCATCACTTAAGTATTACATAATTACGTTGCACGGTTTGGAAGATTTAACTAGCTAGCTGTGAAAAATCGTATCATGAGCTTCACTCAACAAATTAGCACGCAGCTCACCTTTAATTTAAACCTGGAAGAAGACTGACCTTTCAAATGCTTGGTCGTCCTCAATTCTTCCCAAATAATGTTAAGGCTGTCCCATAACAGTTTCTTTATTTACATCTTGTGTAGCCGCGTAGGGACAGTAACGATCGAAAAGGTGCTGTTGTTTGAGTTCAATGGAGATGCATGCAGTGGTTCTAGCTAGCTGCTTTGCTATAGCTAGTATGGCCAAATTATACTAAACGGTTGCTGAAGATATAGTTAGTAATAGGTAATGAGCAAGTGGTGCATCTGCAGACTAGAGGTTGAAATCATGCTGCTTATTATTTGTTGGATGCTGATGCTGTAAAGGAGTGATATGCATACGTAACCGAAATTGCGTAAGATGAGGCCTAGGTGTTTAAATAAGGGTATAAACTGTAGGTAAAGGCTTGATTCAGAGATCATTAAGTTGGAAACAGTACTATAATGTCTATACATGACCTACCAAGAAGAACAAATAATTAAACCTTAATCACATATGGCTAGCTGCTAGCAGAGACTTTTCTTGCTCTGAATAGCTCAGCAGCAGCAATAGGAGGCATGGTTTCAGATTGATTTGTGTTGGGTGGCAGGCATAGATACAAAACTACACGCACACACATATATATAATGATCAGTAACCAGTACTCTAGAATCAGATGCATTTTCAGCGCTAGCTCAGCTGGTCCTTTATTTGCATGGTCTGAGTAAAGGTAAACTTTTTGTGCCTTTGTTAGATTTGCGGATCAATCTTTTTCTAATCAGCTGGGAGCGCGCTGAGAGTGAGCATGCTATGCCTGCTTCTAGAAGGAATATATATCTATAGAATGAGCTGCCCGGCTGGGAGATAGATAGATCCTCTCCTGACATCAAATTTTTTTGACGACACATAAGCACAAAAAGAAGCTAAGCTCGCTCGTCAGTGCAGGTGCATGCGGGCACAAATAATTACAAAGCCAGTTAAGTTATCTGAAAACAAACAAACAAACAAATGTATACATACTAATTAAGTAGCAGGAGTATTGCGTTCTCTACGATTATATATACTTGGCGAGAATTTGATGCTCTCGACCAGTCAAAGTTGAAGCATGCAGTCAATAGTGCATGCATAGTATCCTATATGGCTGCTTCGGATTGTGGAGCATCAATCTGACAAAAGAAGAATGGTTCTGCTGTCCTCTCCTCCTCTGAATTAGAACCAAAACAGACACAAGCCCACTACTGTACAGCAATTCCATCTCTCGGTTAACCTGCACGTTGATTCACACTTAGTGTTGCCACAATAATTTAAAGAATTATCATGAATAATAAAAACACGTACTATTGGTAATACGGTGCATAGACTTGCGTACGTACCATATATGTATGAAGACTTACAATATTTCTTTAATTTTGGGGTGTACTGCTCCTTATTCTTCTGTACAAGTAGAACAGCTAACAATATATATACACTACTGTATATGAATATGAATATAGGATCATAATTTGTTATTTCTGTTGTTTGGCGGGATAGTTGAGAGTAGGTCTGGCTTTGTTCCATTTTCTAGTCAAGTGGGCCATTCTTTTATTCAAGCGGACTCTAGCCTGGTTGGCTAGCTTGTTGTAGAGTAGAGCTAGCAACCACGGTTCCAATCTCCGTATGCCATCTCATATAGCTTGGGTTTGGAACCCTAGTTTATATATACTATACCTTTTTTCTCGATGGGCCAGTTAGCTTCAGTTGATTTTTTCTTTTCCTTTTCTCTTTCGACCTTGAGTCAGTCCATATACTGTTTGTACATAATCTTCTATAAATAGAACTCATGTATTTAGCCCTCAAATATTGTTCCAGAGCTGTTGGAGATATCCACGGCTATCTCTGCTCTAGAAAATTTTTGACCCATAGGGTAAGCTCATGTTTTTCTACCACCCGTGTATCGTCGTGGCAGGTCTGTTGGACGTGTGTGGATTTTTGTGTGCCGGTGTTTTTAGCCCAATGTAAGCCTTATTGCTCAGGTGTTTTAGTCTTCCTATATATTCGCTCTAGATTTACTGGAGTCAGAGCATTTTCAAAAGCTTGTGCATTTTCGAATCTCTTGGCAATTTGATGTTATAGATAACTGTGCATTTTCTATACACTCTATCAAAGTTAGGATGTTGGACTTAAGCCTCTTACATTGTGGAACGGCGGTGTCCTATACTGCTCTTTGATGTGACCACACACTACTGGGAGGTCATTCTGCCTTTTATTTTTCAGCTTCACACATTAAAACATAATAAGGTACCATAGTAGTAACAGAAAATAAATCAGATGTTATTGTTGGATCAGACGCCCATTGATCTAAAAATATCAGTCTCGTCGATGGTAGAATACCTTGATCTCGACAGAGAAAAACTGTAACTTCTGTATGGTTTTGTAAACTCCCTGCTCGCTCTATCAATGAAATAGATACGATATTGTATTTGTTCAGTTTTAACAGAAGAAAAGATCGAGAATAAATGTGGCAACAACACACATATATAATACTTGTTTCGTTTATTCATTGATGATACACAAACCTAGCATAGCATATATATGCCGATGCATGCTTATGATGGAAATATAGGGGAAAACGTTAGTACATACAATCCATAGAAACAGTGATGCTACACACTAATAGCTCACTCTTACACAAACGTTATTGCCTTGCTTGGTCATAGCCAAGAGCTAGATAGTGCACATTGGTCAGGTACATTCTCCTCTTAGTTCCCTTCCATGGTGCCCGTGCCAATGCGTGATGAGAAGGGTGGCGGCTCCGGCTTAATTTGATGGTTCTGGTTTAGGTGTTTGTTTGGGGCTTGGCTGGGGCTCTGGCTTGGACGGTTCAGGTTGGGGTTTTGGCTCTGGCATAGGTTTTGGGCTTGGCTCGGGCTCTGGTTTGGATGGTTCAGGTTCGGGTTTAGGCTCTGGCTCAGGTGTAGGTTTCGGGTTGGGTTCTGGCTTGGGCTTGGGCTCTAGGGTGGGTTTAGTGCTTGGATGGGGAACATGCACCGATGGCGCTGGCTTTGCTTTTTCCTCAAGCGAAGTACTGGGGCTTAGCTCAGGTTCAAGCCTTGCGGGTTCTGGTTGGGGTTCCGGTTTTAGGCCAGGTTGTGGAGCGGGGTTATTTGGATCAGGTTGTGGCTCGGGCTTTGGGTCAGGTTCCGGCTTTGGGTCAGGTTGTGGTGCGGGGTTTGGATCGGGCTGCGGTTCCGGCTTTGGGTTAGGTTGTGGTGCTGGTTTGGGTTCAGACTTTGGATCAGGTTGTGGTCCGGGGTTTGGATCGAGTTGCGGTTCCGGCTTTAGGCCAGGCTGTGGTGTTGGTTCGGGTTCCGGCTTTGGGTCAGGTAATGGTACCGGTTTTGGTTCGGGCTGCGGTTCCGGCTTTAGATCAGGCTGTGGTGTTGGTGTGGGTTCTGGCTTTGGGTCAGGTACCGGTTTTGGTTCGGGCTGCGGTTCCGGCTTTGGATCAGGCTGTGGTGTTGGTGTGGGTTCTGGCTTTGGGTCAGGTACCGGTTGTGGTTCGGGCTGCGGTTCCGGCTTTGGATCAGGCTGTGGTGTTGGTGTGGGTTCTGGCTTTGGGTCAGGTACCGGTTGTGGTTCGGGCTGCGGTTCCGGCTTTGGATCAGGCTGTGGTGTTGGTCTGGGTTCTGGCTTAGGATCAGGTTTTGGTCCGGGCTGTGGTGTTGGTTGGGGTCTTGGTTTCGGGTCGATCACCCTACCACAAGCAAAGCCAGGAACACTTGCAGTCAGTGTGACTGCTAGGGCCAAGTGAAAACATAGTGAGAGAAGAGCAGACCTCATCTCACTCGTTGCCACTACAAGCTGTGGATCGTATCTATCTTCTCCACTACAAGCTGTGGTTGCTTGTGCACAGATGGTAGGGAGAAGGCATGGCTGCTAATTTATAGGCATGGAAGTCCAACCGGCGGTGGACGCGTGTCCATCTATCTCCTTGTGCGTGACTTTGCCAAGGCACTAGCCACGGTTGCAGCTTTAAATTTGGATGTGCAACTTTAGCGAGCACCAGACAAATCACTGTGCGATCGGGAAAAGAGAGGAGCATCATTTTCATGCATGTTCCATCATTGGTACTTGTTTCTTCACTCGGCCTGTTTCTTAGTTGGCGATGACAACATATATATACAGTGTATGTATAGAAGCTTTCGCCAGTAGCTAGTACACGGTTTCTTGCTTTTAGGATTATTAATTTTTAACAGCTATCTAGTGTAGTGTATATCTTTACTGTCACCTACAGGTACTCTTGGCGATCGATCTTTCTACCGGCGGCGATCAGACCTAACTTTGACATATATATATGACCCACGATATATACACACACATAAATATATATACATATATATATACACACACACATGCATGCATGCATACATACATACATACATACATAGACGTGTTCGAGGTCATCAGCTATTATATTCTTCTCTAGGCCATTAATTGAATATTAAAATGGAGAGTTTCCTTTTTGCCTAAATGTCTCGAATCCACCTTCAATTCATTTATCTCAAAACATAGCAAATACCCATCCAATCCGTTTTCTAAATATTTGACATTTAGGATAGGCAAATTAATTAATTTTTGAATTAACTAGAACTTGTTATAAACATCATATATTTATAAGAATGCTATAAGGGGAGAACATGCCTATAATTAATCAGATCACGTCTTAATTAAGATGTGTTGGCTCGGTGTGTCATCATAGTCGATACAATGCATATATTGGCTTTAGTTTGATGATGGACGATAGAGGGTCGACACGATGACAGCCGCACTCACGGGCAAATTAAAGCAATATAAAGAAAGAATGAGTGAAACGAGACTAGAGTGATGTGAGAGTGAACGTGTAGTGGCGCATACGCGTTGGGAGCGCGTGCAGGGCTGCGCGTGCGTGCATGCTCTGTACTATTTACTACGAGTAAATTGTCCCCAGTCTCCAAACTTATCCTACAGTTTCCACCTGCGTCTCTCAACTCTCAAATCATCCATCTGAGTTTCTAAATCTGTTAAGTGTTCCATCCGAAATCCCAAATACGCCACGCGAGCATCCGACACCCACATGGCGCTACGGTGGCAAACATTTACAAAAAAGATCCCCTGGTTACTCTCTCCTTTTCTCCTACGTTGATGAACATATACAAATGACCCCCCAAATTCTATCATATTTTACTTTTTAGTCCACTCCTCCCCTCCCTCCCTCTCCCCTCGCTGCCTGGCCTCCGTCACCTTTACACCTGCTGCTCCAACCTCTCCGACGGCCTCCACTCCACCTAGCTCCCCCGGCCGCACATGTCGGCCACCTCGTCCATCTCGACGAGCTTGGGGACATCGTCTGCTCTCCCATCGCTCACGAGGCCACAGCCTAGGGCGGTGCGCCCTTGCCCGAGGCCATGGAGGGAGAGGGATTGAAAAGGGGGTAAGGAGCAGGCCGCAGGAAAAGGAGAGGAGCAAGGGCGGCGGGTGCTGGGTGCGGTGCTCGTGAGCAGTTGCTGTTGTTCTTGTGCGTGGAGGGACCGTCAACGGCCGCACAGAGCGGCGAGAGTGACCTCACGCGCCTGGGCATGGCGGCGTTGTACCTGTTGAAAGCATCTAGGCCCCTAATTCGAGTTTTGGTAATTAATGACAACCTTAGTGGACTAACAATTTTCTTGAGAAGAAATGAGTATAGGTTGGTCCAAGAGAGATGAGTATAAATTGATGTCATGAGATGTTGAATGGATATAAGGCAAATGTATATGATAGAGCTTTTCTATTTTTGCCAGTCATAAGGTGTTTAGCGGATGTGAAATGATCGGATTAATAGGATAGATAGCCGTACTATGAAGAGGGGTCAATAAGCATTTGCTTGGCGGTTCTATAGTACCATTTTGCTCAAACACTTTCATTGCATGCATGAGGGCTAACTTAGTTTGAGAATGGCAGCTTGATTCCAAAACATGCTGACTTGTTGTGGCGGACAGTCCACATGTCTCTTTGAAATCAAGGACAAAAAACTTGTGTTTCTGGGTGGATCAAAAAAACAAAGGCGGACGGTCTGCCTAGGGGAGCGGATAGTCCACCACCTAACAAAAGTTCATCCAGGACCACCGACTGGTTCGGTGGTGGTCCTCGTGGTCTGATCGAATGGTTCGGTTGGTCTTCGGTGCGCAAAAGTTTCGGCGGACGGTCCGGCCTCAGGAGGCGGACGATCCACCTGTTTAACTCAAAGTTGAGACAGAACAAGGTGTGTTCTAGTGGGAATTCTTTTTGAGTGACGGACGGTCCGACCTCAGGGGGCGGACGGTCCGCATGCTAACTTTTGAAACCGGACAGAACATGGGATGTTCTGTGTGCTCGGTTGATTTGTACTGCGGACGGTCCGCTCCTTGTGAGGCGGACGGTCCGCCAGGGCTATAACTATCGGTTTTGGAAATGGCCAGCACCTAAACCTACTCAAAGTGTGTATCGCGCGTCGTATCAGATATGGCCTAGCACACAATAACTCAAGATCTATACTAGTTCAGGCAATCGTGCCCTACGTCCAGTCGGTGGTCAGTTGAATGTATTACTTGAGCCCAGGTGCTCGTGAGAGTTGGAGAGTTACAAGCTTTCGAGTGGAAACTATGGTTTAGGTCTATCGAGAGATCGGATTTGATGAGTTGTCTCTCCTCTTTCCTAGGTAGAAGACCCTCCCTTTTATAGTCCAAGGGAGGCTCCATTACAGGGGAGCTAAGGGTGTGAAGATAGAAAGAAAAGACTCCCAACCCCGCCGGTTGGGGTCGTCAGCTTTGTCAGTCGGGCCTTCCCATCCATCAGTCGGAGTCTTCCAGTGACCGCCATCCAAGTCCTGTGTCGTAGGGCAAGCATTTTGTATTGTCCATGCGCGTCATGCTCCGTTAGTTAGTGGTTGTGGGGGCGTCGATAGGTACAGTACGGTTATCACACCCCATCCCTGGCACCTTACCCGCCCACTCCGTCGTGACTGGGGGCGTTCCGGCCGTATCATGATGATGTTTCGCCTCATCCTTTCGCGAGGACGGGCAGGTAGAATAGTGGCGCCCTGCTGCCACAGCAGAGGGGACTGTAACCCCCATGGAGGAAGTGGTTGGCCGTGTACGACAGGTTGATCCCGAGACTCATCCTTATCCTTCGTACCTACTCCTAAAGCCCGCTGGTAAGCCGGGCCTAGCCTCCCGACCAGCCTGTCAGTCAGGGAGGCAGGCACGTGTAAGGCAGAGCCCGATCGGACTCCCCGATCGGCGCCTTGTTACGGACCCAGCCTTCGTCCGTTCCCACGGTCGAGTTGTCAGTTGGGGTTGTGAGCCGAGACGGCCCAAATGAAGTTGTTGCCCTATACGGATGGGTGCTTGTTCCGGGCACGACTTTGGACTGGTCGACAGGTCCCTAGACCCGTCATTAACGGTCGACTCTGACACAATTGATTACGCTTCTAGCCGTTGGGTTTGAATGGCGGACATTCCGGTCTTTGTAAGGCGGACGGTCCGCGAAAACTCTACCTTCACGGGTTTTGAGTGTAACATTTGGATTTTGAGGGGCTGGCTATATATACCCCATCGCTCGGCCGTGGGGGGTTCTCTTGGCACATTTGAAAGCTTCCTTGACATTCTTGAGCCAGCCACCTCCTTTCTCTCACTCACTTTGCTTTGAAGTTGCATTCTTGAGAGTGTGAGAGCACCCTAGTGCATTGCATCAAGTGTTTAAGCTCTGTGGCACTAGGGAGTCTTTAAGCAAGCGTCATCGACTAGTTACTCTTGGAGGTTGCCCCCTCCTAGACTACTTGGAGAAGGTGAAACCTTTGAGTCCTTCGATTCTTATAAATAGATCCATATGTTCTAAATGGATAAGAGAGGTATGGGCTTTCCGCCCAGCTCAAATTGTATCCTTTTCCTTCTGTTTGGACAAGGAGAGATTTGACTAAGATTGGATTTCATTCCACTTTCCTATTTCTCAACAACAACTTCTCTCATCAGCTATTTCGCGTTTTCAAAGTCATTAATTGTCCCATACCCTATTTTCTATTTCGATTGTATGGCGTAGAAATCTTCCATTCTTTTTCTCTTTGGAGAAAAACCAAACTCCTTAATAAGATTGTGGAGGATCCCCGGTTTGATTTGTGAGAGGTTCTTGTGCTCACCTCGTCTAAAGCGTTCCCTCATCAGAGGTGACTAAATGTGATACAAATATCAGTCCCAGAAGGGTGATAACATATTTATTACATCAGATGGTTCATTACCGTACAAACCGTCGAGGTAGCGGGCACTGAAGCGCCACTATCAAGAGGGACAACATAAGGACTAAAAACTAAACTAAAGTACCAACAAAATCTAAGATAACATCAAAGTCTTGCGCCATGGTAAGCTTACTGTGGAGACCCTGAACCACAGGCAGGGTTGTGTGCAGGACGGCGACCTACTCGACGTCTTCAGGAACGAAGTTCGGATCCTCCTCTGTAAAAACTAGGCAAGAATGAGTACATACGTACTCAACAAGTCCAACCTCACCCACGGAGAGGGATAATAAAGATCATTCACAGGATATATCAAGGATAAGGCTAGGGTTCGTTTGCGATAAAGCAATATTTTACACATGCAAGGGTTCATTTAATAAAAGAGTTTTCTCAAAATATTTCTGCAGTAATCGAATAATAAGTGAGGTTGATCCTACACAAAGGATCCAAGTTTTGATGCTTCCGGACTCCACATCCATAGTAGCTCACGGCACAACTGCTGGACACTTTCAAAACAACTCACGCCACAAAACCAACCATCCCAAAATGTCTATTGAAGTGACGATGCCGTAACTCGTCCAATACCTTGGACATGGCTATCCGAATAGATTTTACACTTTGCAGAGGTTGTACACTTTACCCACATGTAGGGTACCGCACTACGAACACCTTAGTGTCGCTGCGGATCCTAACAAAGCCATTACCCACCTTAGCTGAATCTAACTAGCCAACACGGAAGCAACCATGGGGTTAATGACCTATCAACAAAGTCATAACCGGGACATAGCTCACACAGATCGTATTCCTTCTCCATGATCTCCCGTTGCTCACCAGCTCTCCTTTTGGCTAGCAGAACAACTAGTGGGGTTTATGCTAAGCCGTTGCCCACGCAACGGTCGAGTGGTTGTACGATAAGTGGGTTAGGCAAGATGACACCTCAGTTCATCCTTACATTGATAAGACGGACATCTCCCAACCATGCTCAACCACAAAGATACAAGCTCACCAGTAGCATTTCACACAGGAAACACCATCCATCTCATCAGGTTATATCTTTCTTTTATTTTCCTGAAATCCCATTTTATCTTTTAAAACACTCGCATCTTTATTTTCGATAAAGCGCGTTGTAGTCATGATTAAAATATAATAAAAGGAATAAAAGGTCCTAAGTATCTCTAGCAGTAGTTAACGTCCAACAGAGTAAATCCTATATAGACATTAATCTAGATCATCAAGAAATAGTCATAGCAATCAAGGGGTGGCTATCCAACCATGTATTGCAATAGAACAATGCATTTTATAAAACAGGCCAATAGGTTGTGTTTATAAAATTTGGATAAATATGCATCAAAAGATGGGATTGGACTTGCCGTCCTCAAAGCCTTCCGGAAGCTCCTTCTCGAGGTACGGATCTTCGGGCTCTGGCTCGCGGTACTGCCCCTCCTCGATCACACCGTCGGCTACGACACACAAACAATCATACAATAAAAATAAAGTTCGCCGACGAGCTTAAAAAAAGAGAGCAAAATAGAGAGCTTCGATTAAAAAAAATAGAGAAGACTATTATATTTGTCGGATGTGGATTCTGAGACTTGGAGAAAATATTTGGAGACGATGCGTGGTGGAGTTTGGAGTCGATTCGGAATAAAATGGCGCATGAACTGATGAGTTAAAATTCATTTAGGGAGTAGTTTGAAAGGACGAGGACCTATTTGTAATAAAATAAAGAGATAGAAGGAGCTCTGATTAAATATTTGAGAGAGGGAGGTGGAGGGCTGCGGACTGCATAAGAAGGAAAAGTGGAGGGGGTTATGCACAAGTTTGCCTTTCTTCTTCCTCGAGACAGAACAGGAGGGGGGCACGGTAGGATGGGGGGTGGCTAGGCCATGGGTGTCGGTGTTTAACCGGCTGCCCACCGAGGGATATGCCCAAGGTGGTAAGTTTTGGGTGAGGAGACGCCGAGATCAGGAACTCGAAGGTGCAAGGAACACGAAACTTAGACAGGTTCGGGCCGCACGGAGCATAACATCCTACGTCCTGTATGGTTTGTATTGCCTTTGATATAGAATGACCTAATGATCTTCTGTTTTTAGGGAGGGTTCCTGACCTCCCTTATATATCCGAGAGGTCAGAGTTACTGTAAGCATCTAGGCCCTCAAGGTATGTTTCGGTGATTAATGACAACCATTATTGTGACTAATGAGTTTGTGCAGCTTTACAGATCATTATCGCTCATTTGGTTATATGTCAAAAGAGGCCCCTAATTTTCATTATTCAAAAAGGCGATCTCGGCATTCAACTTAATAATATGTCAAGACTAAGGATCTTTCTAGTCCTAAGTGTCATAAGGCTGAGAAGGACACTTAGGTTAGCATAGGTTTTATAGTTTTGTAGTGATCGCACTATTAAGAGGGGTTTAGGCTTAGTAACTTGAGCATGGACATGGTCATTTGAAAATGGATGCACACAATGGTCACTCAGGTTTCTAGAAGCTCAAATAAGTGGTTCTCAACTTATATCTCAAGAATATTTGGATTTCATTCAAGACTCAAGTCAGAAAAGGCAAAATCAGAAAAATCCTTAACACCGGTTTAACCGACGCCTAAAGTTTTCTATACGTCGGTTAAACGAGGTCAGCAGGTCTGGACAAGTCCATACACCGGTTAAACCGACGTTATTTGAAATTGGACGTCGGTGCAGTTGTCCAGAGACTCGGTTTTCAGTTGATCAGTGGACAACTACACTCACCGGTTAAACCGATGCTATTTGAAATTTGACGTCGGTGCAGTTGTCCAGGGACTTGGTTTTCAGCTGTTCAATGGACGATTACATTCACCGGTTAAACCGATGCAACGACCGTTAATCTTTCCAAACAGTAACGGCTAGTTTTCAAAAAGGGGAGTTTACATTCACCGGTTAAACCGACGATGACTATTGGAGGGACGTCGGATTAACCGGCGCTACGCAGTTTTCTGGCTGCTTTTTCTCCAACGGCTCTATTCGTGTGAGCTGCCCATATATACCCCTCCAATGGGTCATTCTACTACTCTTGACACCAGGCAACATCCAAACACACATACTATAGTCAAGAGCCACCTTGAGCTTCAACATTTCATACACTTGTTCATTCAATCATTCAAGAAGCAAGATTAAGGATTTGAGTAGAGAGAAGCTTGTGTGCATCCATTCTTGGTGATTGGTTCTTGCTCAAGTGAAGGCCTTAGCTTGTTACTCTTGGTGATTGGCATCACCTAGGCGATCTTGGTGATCGAGGTGATTCTCGCGGAGCTTGCCAAGGATTGTGGAAGCCCGGAGAAGAGATTTGTACGTGGCTTGATCTCCACCACACCGGGATGGTGAACGGAGACTCTTAGTGAGCGCCCTCGTCTTGGTGACTTGGGAGGTGACAATACTCTTTGTGAGTGTCACAACGTGGATTAGGGGTGTGTGCCAACACATCGATACCACGGGAAAAAATCCGGTTGTCCCTTGTCCACTTTACTTTTTCAAGCATTATCTTTCATGCAATTCATTCATGTGCTTGATTTAGGAATCACTAGTTAGCTCTACCTTGCTAGGCTTTATCTCTTTTCATCTTAACTAGCTTGTGTAGGTTGTTTAGTTATCCGGTTGGTGAATTGGAGCCTTTCTAGTTCTTGCATAGGTTAAGGTTGTTTTATCTTGTTTTAGAAATTGAAAAAGGCCCAATTCACCCCCCCTCTTGGTCCATCGATCCTTTCAATTGGTATCAGAGCCACGTTGCTCATTTGGATCATTAGGCTTCACCGCTAGAGCTATGGCCAAGATGGGTGGTTCGCCGCCTCACTTCGAGGGCAAGAACTTTGCCTATTGGAAAGTTCGCATGGCCGCATACCTTGATGCGATTGCCCCTGAAGTTTGGTTGGCAACTAAAGTCGGGTTCACCGGAGATCCCACCCCCGACCAATTAAAATGGAATGCTAGAGCTAGAAATGCAATTTTCGAAGCTATTAGTGAGGAGGTCTTTGCTAGAGTTAATGGCATGGACCTAGCAAGTGATATTTGGAAGGAGCTCATTGAGATTCATGAAGGTTCCACCAAAGTTCGTGAACAAAAATATCACTTGTTTAGAGCTAAGTATGATTCCTTCAAAATGCTAGCTCATGAAAATTGCAATGATATGTATTCTCGCTTGAATGTCATTGTCAAGGACATTAATGCACTTGAAATATCCAAAATTGACAGTGCATCCATCAATCGCAAGATCCTCATGCTACTCCCGAAGCCCAAGTATAACATTATCAATGCTATGCTTCAAAAGGAGGATCTCGCCACAATGGAAGTTGGAGAACTTGTGGGCGAAATTCGCGCTCATGAAATGAGCATTCTTGGTATGACCGAAGAGCCAACATCAAGCAAGTCGATTGCTCTAAAGACCAAGACAAACAAATCCCGCAAGTTCAAGATGGTCAAACAAGACTCAAGCTCAAGCAATGAAGAAGATGATCATCATGAGAGCTCATCCGATGTTGAAGATGATGGAGAACTTGCTCTCAAGATGAGAAAGTTCACACGCTTGAATGAGAAGATCAATAAGAAGGGCTTCAACTTTGACTCCAAGAAGGGAATGTTCCGGCCAATGGATGTCAAGAACAAGATTTGCTACAACTGTGGCGAAAAAGGACACATCCGTCCAAATTGCCCCAAGCCGGACAAAAGAAGCAAGGACAACAAGAGTAAGCATCGCCATGATTCAAGCGATGATGAAGAAGAGGAGAGGAAGAACAAAAACAAGAGATTTGGGAAGAAGAAGACCCATGACAAGAAGACCAAGCTCTTCCCAAAGAAGAAAGGGCATACCAAGAAAAGTTTCTTGGTGGAGAAACAAGAGTGGGTGACCGATGTCTCATCAAGCGAAGACTCAAGTGATGAAGAAGACATTGTCACCATCGCCCTCACTAATGAAGAACCTTCTCTACCTCCGCCTCCTATGTGCCTCATGGCAAAAGGTAACACCAAGGTATGTGAGGTAGATAGTGAAGATGATAGTGATGAAGAGCTTGATCCTAATGAATTTACTAACCTCATCAATGAGTATACATCCGTCATCAAGAGGGAAAAGGGCAAAGTCAAAACTCTTGAGAGCACTCATGCCAAGTTAGAGCTTGCCCACTCCGACTTACTTAGTAAGTACAATGACTTGCTCAAACGGCACAATGAGTCACTTGTACTTGCTAAGCAAGTTGAAGAGAGCCACAAAAAGCTCAAACAAGAGCATAGGGAGTTGGCTCACAAGTATCAAGAACTTGAATTTGCTTATGAAGTAATTGACCCAAATCTTGAGAAAGATGTTCATGAAAGGGTCAATGCTTCTACTTCATGTGATGACCTACTCATTGATGCATATGCCACTAATGTTGTGCCCAAGCTTGACTCTTCTAGGGAAAAGGAATTGATGGATCAAGTGGCAAGCCTCAAGAGTAGTGTGGAGAAACTCTCAAGGGGAGAATACATCCACAAGGAGATTCTCTTTAACAATGCCCGTAACTATGGTAAGAGAGGTCTTGGTTCTTTTCCGGAGCCAAACATGGCCACAACTCCTTCTCCGGAGATCAAGACAAGCTTCATCAAGGAAGTTGGCTCATATTGCCAACATTGCCAAGTCACCGGGCACCACACTAGGGAGTGCACTTTACCATCACGTCCTCTTCCTAAATTACCCAAGAATTACTCATCAATGTTCCAAAATAATCATTTTCTCTTGAGTAAAGTGAAGGGCAAGGTGAAGGCCAAGTTCATTGGCAAAATTGCTAAGGAGTCGAAGAAGAAGCTCCCCAAGCAACTTTGGGTCCCAAAAGCTCTTGTCACACATGTGCAAGGCCCAAAGCTTGTTTGGGTTCCGAAAACTCAAAAATAAATTCTCATGTGTGTAGGTGAACTACAAAGCCGGTGGAAAACATTGGGTACTTGATAGCGGTTGCTCTCAACATATGACCGGCAATGATAGCATGTTCACCTCACTTGAAGACCCCGGCGATCATGAACATGTCACCTATGGTGATAACTCAAAAGGGAAAGTCTTAGGTTTGGGTAGAATTGCAATTTCAAAAGATTTATCCATTTCAAATGTTTTGTTTGTAGAAGCACTTAGTTTTAACCTCATTTCTATTGCACAATTGTGTGATCTTGGACTAACGTGTGCCTTTGATAAGAATGGTGTTGTAGTGACTCATGAAAAAGACAAGTCATTGGTATTCACGGGGTTTAGGCATGGCAATATCTATTTGGTGGACTTCTCTTCAAAGCAAACAAGCACCATGACTTGCCTCTTCACCAAATCGTCTCTTGGGTGGCTTTGGCATAGAAGAATTGCTCATATTGGCAGGAGCAACCTCAAGAAAGCCCACAAGAGAGGGATGATCACCGGCATAAAGGACGTCATTTTTGACAAGAACAAGCTATGCAAAGCATGTCAAGCCGGGAAGCAAGTTGCAACTCATCATCCTATCAAGACGATGTTGTCTACCTCCAAGCCGCTCGAGCTACTACACATGGATCTCTTTGGTCCAACTTCATACAAAAGCATTGGTGGTAACCTCTATTGCCTAGTAATCGTTGATGATTTTTCACGTTACACTTGGGTCATGTTTCTAGGCGATAAGGGTGAAACTCCGGAAATCTTCAAGTCATTTGCAAGAAAAGCTCAAAGGGAATACAATTCCCCAATCGTGAAGATCCGGAGTGACAACGGTACCGAGTTCAAAAATATGAAAATTGAAGAATGGTGCGATGAAGAAGGAGTCAAACATGAGTTTTCCGCCACCTACACGCCTCAACAAAATGGCGTGGTGGAAAGAAAGAACAAGACACTCATCACCCTAGCAAGAGCAATGTTGGATGATTATGGCACGTCCGAGAAGTTTTGGGCGGAAGCAATCAACACGGCGTGTCATGCATCCAACCGTGTGTATCCTCACCGACTCCTCAAGAAAACTCCATATGAGCTCATCACCGGGAAGAAACCAAATATATCATACTTTCGGGTCTTTGGTTGCAAATGCTTCATTTATAAGAAGAAAAGGCTCGGTAAGTTTGAAAGTAGATGTGATGAAGGTTTCTTTCTTGGTTATGCATCAAACTCCAAAGCATATAGAGTATTCAACCAAACCTCCGGGTTAGTTGAAGAAACATGTGATGTGGAGTTTGATGAATCTAATGGCTCCCAAGAGGAGGTTGTTGGCTATGAAAATGTAGGGGATGAAGAGATTGAAGAAGCCTTAAAGAAGATGTCCATTGGGGATATCAAGCCGGAAGAGGTGCATGAAGACAATGATCAAGGGGGAGGAACTTCCTCATCTTTGCCAAACACCTCCACGGCACCCCAAGTAAATGAAGATCAAGATAAAGTTGATCCACTACCCCAAGAAAATGTGTCAACGCCAACACCCCAAGTTCAAGAACAAGAAGAGCAAAATGTTCCACCACAAGCACAAGTCACTCATGATCCACCCCAACAAGCATCTACGCAAATACCGCTAGTGAAGCATGGTCGCATCTCCAAGCATCATCCAATTGGTCAAATCATTGGTAGTCCTTCCAAAGGAGTAAGAACTCGCTCTAAGTATGCTTCATTTTGCGAACATCACTCGTTTGTTTCTTGTATTGAACCCACTAGCATAGAGGAAGCACTTGAGGACTCGGATTGGGTGATGGCCATGCAAGAAGAGTTGAACAATTTCACCCGCAATGAAGTATGGGTCCTCGAAGCTCCTCCGAAAGATAAGAACATCATCGGCACAAAGTGGGTCTTTCGAAACAAGCAAGATGAACATGGGGTGGTGGTACGCAATAAAGCAAGACTTGTAGCAAAAGGGTTTTCTCAAGTCGAAGGTTTGGATTTTGGTAAAACTTTTGCTCCGGTCGCAAGACTTGAAGCTATCCGCATTCTTCTTGCTTACTCTTCACATCATAATATCAAGTTATATCAAATGGATGTGAAAAGTGCTTTCTTAAATGGCTTTATTAACGAACTTGTTTATGTTGAGCAACCTCCCGGGTTTGTAGACCCGAGGAATCCTAACCATGTTTATAGGTTGCACAAGGCACTCTATGGACTCAAACAAGCACCAAGGGCTTGGTATGAGAGGCTTCGTGACTTCCTAATCATGCAAGGTTTCAAGATCGGGAGGGTGGACACCACCTTTTTCACAAAAGACGTCAACGGGGATCTTTTCATTTGTCAAATTTATGTTGACGATATTATCTTTGGCTCAACTAATGATTTACTAAGCCATGAGTTTGCTACCATGATGTCTAGGGAATTCGAGATGTCCATGATTGGTGAATTGACTTTCTTCCTTGGTTTTCAAGTCAAACAAATGAAGGAAGGGACATTCATCTATCAAGAAAAATATACTAGAGATATCCTAAAGAAGTTCAAGATGGATGAATGTAAGCCAATTAAGACTCCTATGGCTACAAATGGGCATCTCGACTTGGATGTGGACGGTAAACCTGTTGATCAATCCCTCTATCGTTCAATGATAGGGTCTTTGCTTTACCTTACCGCATCTAGGCCCGATATAATGTTTAGCGTGTGCTTATGTGCCCGTTTTCAAGCTAACCCTAAGGAATCACATCTTTCGGCTGTGAATAGGATCCTTCGGTATCTCAAGCACACCCCTAGCATAGGCTTGTGGTACCCCAAAAGCGCTGGCTTAGATCTCTTGGGATACTCGGATTCGGATTTTGCCGGAAGCCGTGTCGATCGTAAGAGTACCTCCGGGGGTTGCCACTTGCTTGGGCGTTCTCTAGTTTCTTGGTCGAGTAAGAAGCAAAATTCCGTGGCTTTGTCCACCGCGGAAGCGGAATATATAGCTGCCGGTGCATGTTGTGCCCAAATTCTATATATGAAGCAAACCCTTTTGGACTTTGGTGTGAAACTAGGAAGAATACCACTCCTTTGTGACAATGAAAGTGCCGTAAAAATTGCCAAGAATCCAGTTCAACACTCTCGCACAAAGCACATTGATATTCGCCATCACTTCTTGCGTGATCACGAAGCCAAGGGGGACATTTCCCTTCAAGGTGTGAGATCCGAGTAGCAATTGGCGGATATTTTCACAAAACCTTTAGACGAGAGTACCTTTGTTAGGCTAAGAAATGAGCTAAATGTGTTAGATGCGGCAAACGTCATGTAAGTTGCCATGTCATATAGAAAAATGCACACATATAAAATACTTGTCTAACCATGGTAAGATAGTGATGAGCAAGGGTTTAGCTAGAGGTGGTGGTCCACTTGTTTTCCTCTAGGCTTGTAGAAAGGCTCATCATGATGAAGCTTTCCGTGGGATCAAACTTGACAAGTAGATCTTAAAATTCTCGCTATGCATTACTTGTCATATAGTTGTGCATCTCATGTTTACCTTTCTTTCGCATGTGTTTGTAATTTGCATTATCACTGCATGCGTAAAGGTCACAAAGGAGATCACTTGATGAAAATGAGACTTGTTTTACGTGCAAGATCTTAATTCATGAGAAGTGAAAAGAGTAAAGTGTTAGGTGCGTTATTGCCTAGTGAGCAATGTCATGGTGAGTTTGAAGCTTTCCTCCTTCAATATTCCTATGACATGGCTCATACATTTTAATTTGGCGTTTTGTGTCTCTTGCGACTTATCCTTGATTTTGAAAAGAAAAAAAAATATTTAAGTTATTAAGCTATCCTATTTTGAGGGGTAAGGTCGCCTATGCAAATCTATTAACTTGAGTTTAGTTGAATCTTATAAGTTCATTGGACTTAGCATAGAAAAGTGAGCTGAGAGAGGGTTTTTGGGTTCACCAGTTAAACCGACGTTCAATGGATCTATACCCATCGGTTTAACCGGCGTTACTAAGTGTCAGCCACAGCTCAGTCATTTCAGGCGTTCAACCGGCGTATACAAACTTTGCAGCATCGGATCAACCGATGAACAGAGCACAATTTTGACCTGAAAATCAACTGTTATTTGCATCGTTCAACCGACGAGTTCATTTTTCAGATCATCGGTTCAACCGGCGTACAGATACAGATTTGGCAGTGTTTCTGGTAAACTACACCGACGCAATCAACCGGTGCTCAAAACCTAAGCGTCGGATCAACCGGCGATAAGAAATTCTGCGGGGTCCACATGTCATATTTCTCTCTTGCCGGCTCACGACCCATTTGCTCTCGATTCGTTTCCAGCTCGACTCTTCGCCTCCGCTCTCACCACCGTCGCCTCCGCCGCCGACGTGCGCCGCCATTCGCCGCCGTCCGCCGCCCGCTCGCCGAGTCCTCGCCTTGCGCCGCCCGCATTGCGCCGCCGCCACACCGCTGCCCTCGCGCCGCCGCCGCTTGCACCCGCGCCGCTGTCTGCAGCCCGCGTGCGCCCACGCCGCCGCTGTCCGCCCGCGCGACGCAGCATCCGTGCCCGTGCCTTCACGCGTGCCCCCGCGCCGCCGCCATCACCGTTCCGCGTCATCGCCGCTCGCGCCATCCCAGCCACGCCCGTGTGCCGCCTGCATTGCAACCACACCGCCGTGCCCGCGCGTCATCGTGCCCGCACCTGCATTTCCTGATTCGCACGCCTCACACCTCCACCGTGCCGCAGCCCACGTGCCTTGCACCGCATCCACTCTTTCACGCCGCGCACGCCACGTGTTCTGCATTTTATCCGAGCTTGCAGCGCCGCTTTCTTGTTTCCTTCTGTTGTGGAGATGGGTCGTGACAAGAGAAAGGGAAAGGAGGTAGTGGTCGAGGAGCCCGCTCGCAAGCGGACTCGCGCAGCCAGAGAGGCCGAGAGGGCCGAGATGGTGGCTAAGGCCGCCGAGGAGCAGGCGTCAGGCCGCGCTCGTCCGTTCGCTATCAGGGACACGCCAGCCAGGGGCAGAGGCAGAGGCAGAGGGATGGGCAGAGTCAGAGGAGCCAGGGCCACTAGAGCCGCAGCAGCAGCAGCAGAGTCAGCGCAGTCACTCTCAGCGGCAGAGTCCGATTCAGTTTCAGAGTCAAAGCAGTCAGAGCAGTCTCAGGGGCAGGGCACACAGCAGTCACCAGCTCTACGACGTTCTGGTCGCACTCGGCAGACGTCCCCCGCAGAGGAGACTTCACCTGCGACCGAGCGTCGCACCGGACCTAGGACGCGAGGAGGACACCAGCCACAGGAGCCTCGCAGGTCCACCGCAGCAGCAGCAGCAGCTCGACGAGCCGAGGCCCTAGCGGCCGAGCGCGCAGTGTTCCGCATGGACACTGTCGTGCGTCTGGAGCCAGGTGTGCTGCTCCAGAACTTGACTAAGGCCAATGCGGCGAAGGTCAAGAGGCTCAGGTGGAGTGTGCAGGAGGAGGAGTGGTTCCCGGTGACACGAGACAGCAGGGTCGATCGCAGATTCTGGACGCTTCTTCAGGCCAGTTTCTACGAGACCTATCAGAGGCGGGGCCACAGGATCTTTCCTCACAGAGTTCTTGATTGGGTTTCTTTGAGGACAGCTGCAGGGGGAGCCGATGTCAGGGAACATTTTGATCACTTCAGGGGTCTGCCCAGGTTGCTCTCGATTGAGAGGAACAGGTATATTGAGGACTGGGTCAGAGTCTTTTACGCCACAGCATGGATTGCCCCAGAGCGCAGAGCTGTTCACTTCATGTTTGGGGGGCAGGTGTTTGGTTTGTCCAGAGCGACACTCGCAGGGATTCTAGGAGTTGACTTGGTTGACGTCTCCCTGCACGAGATGGTATATGGTGATGCAGATCCACCGCGCAGAGCCATGATTGGCGGAATAGCACCTTCTCACGAGGCTATCTCACAGTGCTTCCGCCAGCCCTTCCCGGCTTCCTACGCCAGAGTACCGAGCTTGCTGACCCCCGAGGCCTACGCTGTTCACATGGCACTCCGGAGGACGTTGCTCCCGAGGAGTGGCTACCCTGAGGGGTTCACAGGTCTGCAGCAGCTGCTACTGCTTCACATTCTCACTCACGAGCCGTTCGATATTGTTGATTTTATTCTGGCAGAGATTGAGGATGTCATCACTGATGGGATGGGAGTCGTGCGTCAGTTCCCATATGCTCACTGGATCAGTTTTATCTGCTCTATGATTGTGCCAGCTGAGTCACCAGTCAGTGCTGTATACCGGCAGGACGAGGTCCCCTGGTTTCCAGTCTACCGACCGACTGCACCCTCAGACAGGAGGAGAGGGAGACAGGCAGATCGTGCTGCCATGGCACGGCTGTCACCGGAGGTTCAGGCCCGTGTTGCCCAGGAGGACGAGGCACTACTAGCCGCAGAGGCACAGCTTCCTGGAGGAGATGATGAGATTCATTGGTCAGACCTAGAGTCAGACTCCTCCGAGGATGATGAGTACTTCCCTGCACCTGCTCCAGCGAGTCATGATCATGAGGCAGGAGGTTCCGGAGAGCCAGCTCCAGTGTCAGCTGCTGCAGCTACCACAGTTTCCGAGTCTCAGGTGTCTCAGCCGTCTGAGCTCACCGCTCTTTTGCAGCAGCTGGTCACACAGCAGAGGGAGGATCGCCGTGCTCAGGAGGAGGCCAGGAGAGCTCATGAGGCCCAGCTTGCTGAGATTCAGAGGGAGGCCGCCCGAGAGCGAGCCGCTACAGAGGAGCGTTTTGTCGGCCTCATTGACCGAGTATCTCAGAGGACAGACGCTTAGTTTCAGCAGATGCAGCAGGGCATGATGGCGATGTTCGGGATGATTTCACAGTTATATTCTCACACCGGACTCGCCCCTCAGCAGCCAGCACAGTCAGGCCTTCAGGGCGCCGGAGCACCACCACTTGCAGTTACACCTGCTCCGGCCTCCACTGCTCCAGCTTCTTCTGCGACCCCGGAGATCATGTTCTCACTGTCAGCATTACTTGGGTCTGCGAGTCGTCCCCTCTTCTCTCCGCTGCCTGCGACCTCACTCTTCCAGGAGTCACCCTCAGCAGTGCAGTCTGCCGGCCTCCCCGTCGTTCCACAGACACTACCTTCAGGGGGAGGAGGAGAGGTCTCTTTGGTTCAGCAGTCGTCACAGCCGGCAGCATCAGCACTCACTACTTCAGATGTTGACACATCCTCTGCTGAGCCGGCTACTACTTCGACGGACCTTCCTCCAGGCAGCGCCAGCACACGAGCCTCCACGACAGCTACTCCTCCGGTCAGCTCAGCACCTGCCGGCAGCTCAGATCAGCAGCTTCCTTCTGTCACCGAGGATCCTCCGTCTGACGACGACGATGATGATGACCCGGATCGCTTCCTCGCCGTCCCTCGTCACCCGGATCAGTAGCTTTCCTTTTTGTGCTTTGATGCCAAAGGGGGAGAGGGAGTGAGAGTCAGGGGGAGGGTAGCAGTAGAGAGAGCTCGATCAGGACTTTGTTGTTTCTTATTGTATTATATATTGTATCATATTTGGTTTTAGTTCATGGATATGTACATTTGTCATTTGAGCATGCTGAGCTTTTAAGACATATCTATGGATTTCGTTTGAGTCTTTGAGCTCTTTGGTTCTTTTCTTTCGAGTTTGCTTGTGTTTATTCGTGCCACATCTTTCTTGCTCTCTTGTTATCTATGTCTGTGTTGTCATCAATCACCAAAAAGGGGGAGATTGTAAGCATCTAGGCCCTCAAGGTATGTTTCGGTGATTAATGACAACCATTATTGTGACTAATGAGTTTGTGCAGCTTTACAGATCATTATCGCTCATTTGGTTATATGTCAAAAGAGGCCCCTAATTTTCATTATTCAAAAAGGCGATCTCGGCATTCAACTTAATAATATGTCAAGACTAAGGATCTTTCTAGTCCTAAGTGTCATAAGGCTGAGAAGGACACTTAGGTTAGCATAGGTTTTATAGTTTTGTAGTGATCGCACTATTAAGAGGGGTTTAGGCTTAGTAACTTGAGCATGGACATGGTCATTTGAAAATGGATGCACACAATGGTCACTCAGGTTTCTAGAAGCTCAAATAAGTGGTTCTCAACTTATATCTCAAGAATATTTGGATTTCATTCAAGACTCAAGTCAGAAAAGGCAAAATCAGAAAAATCCTTAACACCGGTTTAACCGACGCCTAAAGTTTTCTATACGTCGGTTAAACGAGGTCAGCAGGTCTGGACAAGTCCATACACCGGTTAAACCGACGTTATTTGAAATTGGACGTCGGTGCAGTTGTCCAGAGACTCGGTTTTCAGTTGATCAGTGGACAACTACACTCACCGGTTAAACCGATGCTATTTGAAATTTGACGTCGGTGCAGTTGTCCAGGGACTTGGTTTTCAGCTGTTCAATGGACGATTACATTCACCGGTTAAACCGATGCAACGACCGTTAATCTTTCCAAACAGTAACGGCTAGTTTTCAAAAAGGGGAGTTTACATTCACCGGTTAAACCGACGATGACTATTGGAGGGACGTCGGATTAACCGGCGCTACGCAGTTTTCTGGCTGCTTTTTCTCCAACGGCTCTATTCGTGTGAGCTGCCCATATATACCCCTCCAATGGGTCATTCTACTACTCTTGACACCAGGCAACATCCAAACACACATACTATAGTCAAGAGCCACCTTGAGCTTCAACATTTCATACACTTGTTCATTCAATCATTCAAGAAGCAAGATTAAGGATTTGAGTAGAGAGAAGCTTGTGTGCATCCATTCTTGGTGATTGGTTCTTGCTCAAGTGAAGGCCTTAGCTTGTTACTCTTGGTGATTGGCATCACCTAGGCGATCTTGGTGATCGAGGTGATTCTCGCGGAGCTTGCCAAGGATTGTGGAAGCCCGGAGAAGAGATTTGTACGTGGCTTGATCTCCACCACACCGGGATGGTGAACGGAGACTCTTAGTGAGCGCCCTCGTCTTGGTGACTTGGGAGGTGACAATACTCTTTGTGAGTGTCACAACGTGGATTAGGGGTGTGTGCCAACACATCGATACCACGGGAAAAAATCCGGTTGTCCCTTGTCCACTTTACTTTTTCAAGCATTATCTTTCATGCAATTCATTCATGTGCTTGATTTAGGAATCACTAGTTAGCTCTACCTTGCTAGGCTTTATCTCTTTTCATCTTAACTAGCTTGTGTAGGTTGTTTAGTTATTCGGTTGGTGAATTGGAGCCTTTCTAGTTCTTGCATAGGTTAAGGTTGTTTTATCTTGTTTTAGAAATTGAAAAAGGCCCAATTCACCCCCCCTCTTGGTCCATATGGAGTAGCCCCCGACCCTTAGGTTGAATCGGAGAATCAGGCTGAGGGTCCCATTTGTCTGTAATCCTCCTTACCTACTCTTCGAATAAATTCAAAAAATAAGTAGTCGATGCCACGTACCCCGCAGCCCCCGAGCCTTGAACCCAAATCTCCCAGGTTTGGGAAAAAGGATCCAAGAATCGTGGCATTGGTGTTACTCTGAAATCCCGAGAAGAACTCTTCGCTTTCTGCATAATGAAAGTAAGCCTCCCGCTGGTTTATTTAACCGCGCGGTGACTTAAAGTTTCTTCTGCACTCTCAGTCTTCATATGAGTCTTCTTCGAGTAGTTTTGCGGCGTCCAGCCCCCGAGCTTACGAGCTAGGAGAGCCGAAGGAGCCATGTCGAGTAGTGCGCATCGCCCAGCCCCCAAGCCTGGGAACTAGCAGAACTGTGATGGCACGCCGTGCTGCCTGGAGGGTTGTTGCCGAAGCTTGATCTGAAAAAAGACAATGCATACATTATGTAGCATAGTGCGAAGATACCGAGTAGTACTCAGTAATAATATGAAGGAACCAAAATTTATTCGGTGTAAAAATTTCGCGTCTTGCTCTTGCTAGGCCATGTAATTTCCCCGGCCAGTTAGCCTGTTACGTTTAAGCACCTGATCCCTGATGGCCATAGACCATAGCGTAGGGAGCTCAACCGCATGCACGCGTAGGAGCATAGGCTTACAGAAGAGTCGAGGTTTCACGGATTAAGGCGTGTGCTACCCGAGTACTTTAGCAACCATTAAGAGAAGGCAAAGAAGTCGTCATGCGACAAAGAGGATGCGCGGTGCGCATAAAGTAGTCGGCGATGTGTAGCTCTGGAGGGTTTTGTACCCATCGAGAGATATACACGCATAAGTAGTCGGCAAGGGCGTGTGTGGCAACACGCAAAGATCTATACTTCCATAGGGCGTAGTCCCATGAAGCCTCCAGCACTCAGAACACAACCTTGTGGCGTAGCCTCCGTAGTCAGTGTCATAAGGCCGTGGCAAAGCCGCCAGCACTCGGTGCATCAAGTCTGTGGCAGAGCCTCCAGTACTCAGTGCACCAAAGCTGTGGCTGTCGGTCTAGCATCCCAGGAGCAGTCGATCAGGGCGTAGCCCCCGAGGATTTCATGCCCAACGAGAGGCGTACCCGAAAAGGTAGCCGATCCTATGAAGAACAAGTCGGAAAAGGTATAAATCACTTAGCTTGATTCGTGGACGAATATTGACGAAGCCGTGGAGCTCGTTGATGGAGCTGCGATGGTTTGTTGACGAAGCTCGACTAGTCGGAGTCGATTCCGACTAGTTTTCAAGTCGAGACGAGTAGTTGAAGTAGTCGTCGGCGGGCTGCCGATCGTCCTCGCGAAGTCAAAGTAGTCGAACTCGTCGCTGCTGCGCGTGGATATTGCAGCACAAGCCGAAGTTGAACCGGGTCGTCGAGGTCGACTGCGGCGGTGCATCGACGTTGCAGCGCGAGGTGAAGTTGAGCTGAGTAGTCGAGATCGATGTAGCCGTTCGCTGAAGGATCCGATCTCGAACTCGATGAATCGACTCGTCGATGCACATGCATGAAGGTAGCAATCCGCCACCTGGTGAACTAGAAAGATGCCGCCGAGTTCGCCGGTGGATCTTCGATGCGCTCCCCTACCTGGCGCGCCAGCTGTCGGTGTTTAACCGGCTGCCCACCGAGGGATATGCCCAAGGTGGTAAGTTTTGGGTGAGGAGACGCCGAGATCAGGAACTCGAAGGTGCAAGGAACACGAAACTTAGACAGGTTCGGGCCGCACGGAGCGTAACACCCTACGTCCTGTATGGTTTGTATTGCCTTTGATGTAGAATGACCTAATGATCTTCTGTTTTTAGGGGGGGTCCCTGACCTCCCTTATATATCCGAGAGGTCAGAGTTACAAAGATGCTAACCAACCCCCGTCGAGGGATCATACCAGAGCATATCTCGAGTAGATCCTCTCCGTGTTGGTTAGCTCTATCTCCTATTTAAACGGGATAAACAAGAGATAAACAAAATGAATAAGAGATAAGACGGGCTTAATCTCTTAAACTTCGTAACGTGCCCAGCCCGGTGGCCCCGGGTCTGACAATGGGTGCTGGCCCCCTGGTGCATGGCGACGCCCAGGGAGGAGGGGAAAACGGAGAGGAGGTCGAGGGGGTCCGATTCCGGCCCTCACCTCATGCGGAGACGGTCTACGAAGGACTGTCCACGGAGATGGGTGGTGGCCGGCAATGGTGAGCGGCGGCGACGAGCTGCAGCGTGAGATAGAGGAGGGGAGGTGATGGGGCGTGTGGGCGGAGTGAGGGGCGGCTCGGGGGCTGATTTATAGGCCAAGAGGGAGAGGCCGGCATGGGAGGGTCACGGGTAGTATAGGAACCTCGCCACTAATGGCGGCCGGGATGCTCGGGGATAAGGCGCAAGCTACGAGGGCGAGGGGATGGAGACGGAGACGGACCGGCGCAGCAGCGGGTCACACGCCGGCTTGGCGTGCACGGGCAGCAAGCACGCAGTGGCACAGCGAGCAGCGGCGGCCGCGGCGGCCATGGCGTGACGCGGGCGGCGCGATGCGAGCGCGCGTGCACAGCCAGCAACGGGAGCAGCGGCGAGTCGTGCGCTGGCCCGCGCGCGCGCAATGAGCGGGCTACAGCTCGAGCAGGCAGCACGCATGTGCTCATTTAAATAATAAAAAAATTATTTTTATTTATTTTTTAAAATTTTCACACAGTAGCTCAACAATTTAAATAAGCAAAGATATAAAATTTAAATTGTTGCGTTACACAGTCTCTTCGATTTTCCGGGCGTTACACAAAAAAATTGTTGCGTTACTCAACAATTTAAATAAGCAGGCGGGAGAATTACAAGAGAGAAATAAAATGGATTTGAACAAAATATGAGAAAAGAAAAGAGGGGACACGCGCGCGGCATCGACGATCGCGGCCGGGCAGGCGCACGCGGCCGACCGCGACACAATGGTGATGCGACAGGATGGCGGGGCCGGTGGAAAAGGAAAAGGAACGGGCGGTTCCGCGGAAAAAGAGGAAGAGACTGCGCAATGTCGGGATGACGGAAAATCGGGAGGTGGGCTTCGGGAGCTCGAGCGGCGGAAAAGGTCTAAAAGAATTTTAAGCAAGTGATTAGTAATACAATTTAAATAAGATAAATACGCGGGCGTTACATCGTCGGAGTGGTGAAGAGCAACTCTAGTAGAATCGAGGTTTGGAGAGGCTTATTTATTCAAGCCGGCTCAAGATCAAGTGTGGTTCTTGATAAAGGAACGGTTGAAGCTTTGAGTCCACCTCAACATGGATTAAGGGTGGCAGGTAAGTCATCGAGTGCCCGGTTACTTCTTTGCTCAATTTATTCTTACATTTTACTTTGAGCACTTTACCTTACTAGAGATTGAATTCCTACTTGTCACCCTATGTTGCAAAACCCCAATAGTGATAGGTTTTAGTAGGAATAGAAGCTCACTTGTGTTACTATTTAAATTTACTTAGTGTATGTGATTTTAGTTAATACTGCCTATTCGCCCCCCTCCAGTCAGTATGCTTGATCCTACACCTATGCACCTTATTGAGCGCTGCGACGAAGGGGTCGAAGCCCTGGTACTTCCTGCTGACCCTAACACTGGCGTGTGCCACGGGCGACGACGATGAGGTGGGCGACGTCACGGCTGAGGCGCCCGCTGAGTAGGCCGGCCGGCACCACGCCGCCCCCGCTTCCCGCCTTCGCCCGCCGCCATCTACCACTGCCTCGCCATGGAGCTCAAGCAGCTCCAATAGCGGTCGGTGGTGGTGCGCCAATTTCCAGCCGGGGACCAAGCGAAACTAGTGGGAAGGGGGCTGGGACGGTGATGGAGTAAGTAGGAAGGATGCTTGCTAGACGAATCGGGCGGGGAAGGCCGGTGGACGCCGGATTTGGCTCGGCGTTGTTCGAGCGGAAGAGGAGGAAGGGAGGGGATCAGAGTGAGGGAGGTGCTTGGGGTGGAATGAACTCAAAAGTTAAAGATGAATAAAATTGCGGGGTTTTTTAAATTTTTGCCACCGTAGCGCCACATGGCATGCCACGTCGTCGTTGGATGCTTGCGTGGCGTGTTTGGGATCTCGGATGGAACACTTAACATGGTTTAGGGATCCGGATGGATGATTTTATAGTTTAGGGATCTAGGTGAAACTGCGGACGAGTTTGGGGACTTGGGGTGCAATTTACTCATTTACTACTACTATTTGTATGTGTTTGATTATGAGGCAAAGTGGGACAAGGAGAGATCCATCCTATTTTTTAGATGTTTGGATGAGAGTCATATGGGATAGCTAGAGTCATCCCCTAATAAGAATATTCCACCGATATACAAGATGAGCTCATCCCTCCGCATCGAGGGGCTGGGCTCGTCCCACTTCAACGCCGTCATTTGCCGTCTCGCGCGCGTGAAGGACGAGCAGGAGCCAGCTGGAATTAATTAAGGCGGCGGTGGCAGCCAAGCTCAGGAAAGGCCGGCGCTGTCAAGGCCTGTGCAAGTGCCACAGCTAGCAGGGGCGAGCTCAAGCTCTACCTTGACCGCGACTGCCAGCCGAGGCGGGAGCGAGGGTGAGCTTGAGCTCCACCTCGGTCACGATGGCTAGCGGGGGTGAGCTCGAGCTCTGCCTTGGCCACGCTTCATGGCTAGACATGGAGCGGGAAGGAAAGGGAGGAGAAGATGACGGGGCATGGTCATATGAAGGAGGAGGAGGAGGAGGAGGAGGAGGAGGATGGTTGTGTAGAGGATAAGGTGCTCCGGGGGAAAAAAAATAAAGAAACATGACACGCTATTTAGAGTGGGTAATAGTGTTACTACTATCGTCGTTCATCCTATCCTCTTAATCCCTCCAACCAAATAAAAAATAGAGTCATCCCTGATCTTAACGAAACACTAACCGTAACGATTTCATTTAAAGAAATAAGGATGGGATCATATCCCTCCCACTCCAACTCAGGACCAAACACACACTCACTTTCCTGTACTACTGCGTCTGCCAATCTATATCGGTGATATGATGAAGCAAGGCGGAGCTACACATATTTATTGATGTCAGCTGACATCGATGATTTCGTGCAAAATCAGTGAGGAATCACTATTTTGCACTGTTCATATGTGGAGCTGACAACTTTGTACAGAGCTGACATCGGTAGTTTGGTCTGCTAGCTCCGCCCCTGTGATGAAGGTAGGTCAGGGCGCTGCGCGCGTGCATAAAGCAAAGCAAAGCTGCTACCTCCCTCCGATCCCTTTGCAATTGCTTTCCTCCTTCCATTCCATCCCATCCATCCATCAGCATCTCGATCGCTATCTAGCAATCTAGACCTAACTAGCTCCTCCATCCATCACCATGCTGGTGCATGTCACAAATTAATTAAGTTGCCCGGCCCGGCCTGGCCTCCTCTTAAAGCAATTCCACAAATGAAGTAGCTAGGCTAGGCCCATAACAGAAATGAGCCCATCTGTACGTATATCCTTCCTAGCTTAATTATCTGAAAACACGCACGCACTACAGGCTGGGGTGATTCCTATATAATATAATCGATCGATCGATCGAAGCGAAATTTACACTGCTAGCTGCAGGACGCTGACAGCCCCCAGCACACAGCTATATTATTAGCTCGTCAATTATTATGCCTCAAAAAACTAAATAATCACGCATGCAGGTCGTCCACGATGATTTCATTTAGTGGTACTCCCTCTCGTGTGGGTCTGCTGGGCACCTATGCGTATGCGCATGCTGGTGGAGCTGGCAGGGATCGCGGGTCACCGTGCATTGGCACGCTCCTGACCGCCAGTAATAACGGTGCTACGGGCATCAATTTTCTTCTTGAAGATGTTACCGTGAGAACATCAATCTAGAGAACAGATCCAGGTGGAAACCAATGAACCGCGTCGTCTTGGAGTCCTTGATGGTGATCTAAACCTGATCTGTTTGCGTAACAGAGATCGACTCAATGCGGTTTCTAGATCGCAGGATGACCGGACATCATAGGACCATCGAGAATCCTTACATCAAGAATTTCTAAGAAGGCCGCTGATGTAAGCTATTTGTTACTGCATGAGAACCAAAGCAAGGTTGAAGGAAGGACGGAGAAGTACTCGTGTAAAGCTTCTGGCTTTGTGGCCAGATGCGTTCATTTGTGATCGTAGACATTTATTTTTGAATGTTCAAGATCAGATTTTTTTCCTTAATCTAAAAGTAGTACTCCATCTGTCTCAAATTATAATTTGTTTTGGTTTTTTAGATACATAATTTTTCTAAATATACTGTACATCTGGATGCATATAACAAAATATATATATTTAGTTAGAAAAATTAAAATGAATTGTAATTTGGAACAGATGGAGTAGAATCTTAGTTCACAAATGAAGCTTATATATATTCTAAACGTCATACATTTAAGGCATAGCATGGATATATATTTCTCGCGAATCGTCATACATTTAACATTGCACACGTACAATCAAATCAAACAGAACACGCTTTTCTATAGATATATCATTATAGATAATTGGGACACACAATACACCAAGTACACGGTCGAGGTAGTAGGCATACATGCATATGCACGCGGATCGAGGTGCCGCTGAATGCTTGCTTGCCTATTTATTTATTTATAATCCCCTGCAGCTTGCTTGCTTATAGATAATACTTCAGTTGCCGTCGTCAGGTGTGCCCGTCGAGTATGCCGGTGGCTTGGGCTTGGGCTTGGGGCCTCCTGGCTGAGGCTCCGGCTTCGGCTTCGGGTAGGGCTGCGGCATGGGCTTTGGTTTGGTGGGTTGTTCTGGAGTTGGTTTTGGATGCGGTGTGGGCTTTGTTGGGTGGTCTGGTTCTGGCTGTGGCTTGGGTTGGTAGGGCTGATGAGGCATGGGTTTCTTGGGCTGGTCGCCGGGTTGTGGCTTAGTATTAGGAGGCTTTGGAGCAACCACCACCGGCTTGTCATCAGCAGAAGCAGAGGCCACCGCGGCCTCATCGGCGGCGGCCACCACCGCCATCACGAGGAGGACGAAGCACAACAGCGTCGTCTTCATCACTAGCTCTCTGGCCTTGTGTGTGTACTGCTTGCTGCTGCTTGTTGTTGCACAGATAGAAATGCAGGACGATCGAGACTATTATTTATAGGCGGATTCAGCTAACCATTGTGGGACGCGTAGGTACGTGCACGCCAGCAGCAGGATCGGATCGGATCGGAACGGATCAAAAGGAAAGCAAGAAAAAGAGGCCGCCCAGCATGCTGGCCGGTAAATAAAGGATCGGACACCTGGCTGGCTCGCTCCATCCATGATCACATAATAAAAAGAATGAACGACTGACTAATTACTAGCTATGGTGTTACATCGCTGTCAATGCATTTACCAGAATGGCGTGGGCCAAGTTACTAAAAAATTATGATCAACCTATTAGAATCTTATATACTTGAGTTATGATAATGCCTCTTGAACTAGGACTTACATGACAGTTTACTATATAATACTATAATTGGGAAAGATGGTTTGAATATATCTCTGGTATCTTGGCAGAATATGTATGCATTTCCACAATGGATAATACATATGGTGGATTACCATAATACACTAATCTAGAAAGATGGATTAACTATATACATTAATCTTATTTTAGCGGCACATATACAATAACTTAGAAACATCACACACTAATGGACATTAGCTTTTTTTAGCCGAATAGAAACATTAACTATATACACTTACATCCGGAATTTGATAGAATCATTCAGAGCTTCTCTCATTCAGTTGCAGCTGGTTGGCTAGATATATATGGAACTCAGATCAATGCACAGTTCCCGTTGGCTGCTCTTAGGTGAGCTCATCTTGCGCAGAACTTGACACAAAGGCCTCATCACCCGAAAACTTCATAGTAACAAGGAGAATACTAAACAATACATTGATTTCAAATTTCTAATATTTACAGGAATCACATTACATGTGGCTATCTAAAATTGTTTAGAAGTTACTAAATGATGGGTAGATATGCATCACTGTGCATACTTTTGTCCGAACTATAGTAACATAGCATTGTGTCGTAATTTTCTAACTATGACTTACTATAAACATAATTCAGATAAGCAATTAGCATGAATTTGCTATAACATTGACCAAGTTCCGACACAATTCAAATTTTAGTTCCGTGATACATAAGGGCCAGATCTAGATATGGTGAAATCGGCTTACTTCAAAAGTAGTAGTAAATTATATGGTGAATTTGCTAGAAATTATGAAAAATTACTAGAATTATCTACTGCCAAATTACTAGAATTTGCTAGAAGGACAATGAAGGTCTACTGGTCTAGTAAAATTACTAGAATTATCTACTGTCAAGTTATGAAAATTTAGGAAAAGTTAGTAAACGGTAATCTCTATATACGATTCATGCACCAGCCAAAAGAGAGCCCCAGAATCAGATCGACCAACAAAGCATTCAGCAAGCAAGCCGGCAATGGCTGCCGGCGACCTGCAGGTGCTCACGGCGGTCGACGCCGCCAAGATGCAATCACTACCGGAAAAAAGATCTTTGCCGAGTGTCAAGTGTTTTGCCGAGTGTTTTTTTCGACACTCGGCAAAAAGCCTCTTTGCCGAGTGCTTTTTTTGACACTCAGCAAAGAAGCTTTTTGCCGAGTGACTTTTTTCGACACTCGGCAAAAAATCCCTTTGCCGAGTGTTTTTTTAGAACACTAGATAAAGATAATTTTCAAATCATATTTTGAAGTAGTAAATTAATTCAAATAAAAATATTTTCAACTATAAAGTTGTATAACTCATCAAGATGCACAATTTTTGTTTTGGACATTTCTTCATTTGATAAAATAAATATAAATTTATTCACAAAACATATATATCTCTCTCGTAATTTATGAAACTATAAGTGAGATATACAAGATTTGTGAACAATATTAGAATTATCATGTCAGATGAAGAAATGATAAAATAACTAAAATAAACTTTGTAGATCTTGAGAAGTTATAAGATTTTACAGTTGGCAACATTTTAATTTGAAGTCATCTTGTCAACAAAAACTACATCTGAATTTACAAAATTTAAAATTCGAATTTTGCAAATGACCTCGAATGGAAAAACCATCAAAATTAAAGTTGTAGATCTCAAAAAGTTATGAAAGTTTGTAGTTTACAACCTTTTGATTTGAAATCATTGTGTCATATTAAAATACGTTTGAAGTTTTCAAATTTGAAATTCAAATTTTGTAAACGATCTCGGATGAAGAAACTACCAAAATAAAAGTTGTAGATTTTGAAAAGTTATGCCACTTTATAGTTAACAACCTTTTCATTTGAATTTATTTACTATCTCAAACAAACAATTTACACTCGGTTAATTATAATATGTGGAGAATAAAAACGTAATGTTGACACATTTGGTCCAATGGTGCAGTGGTAGAAGGAGTTGTTTGTGTGCAGGAGGTCGTGAGTTCAAAACCTATTATTGATAACTTATGGGTTAATAGCTGGCTGTGCATGCCCCCCAATAATTTTTTTTCCTATTTCTTTTTTTGAATTTTTTCCGATTTATATTTTGCCGAGTGCTTCTCTTTGCTGAGACCGACGAAATCGCTGCCGAGTGCCCTTTGCCGAGTGTAATCGGGGCTTTGCCGAGTGTCCCACGGCAAAGGGGCTGAATCCGGTAGTGAATGGTAGCACTCCACGGCATGGTTTTAAATCGTCGGCTAAGGCGTTTAGCAGTAGGGCTGCTGTTACGACGTTTAGCATGTTATAGCCAGTTTTAACGGACTAAATATCGTAGCGGCTGCTCTTCCCGGCACTTATAGCCGTCTGAAGCGGCACCTATACCCAGCTATTTTTAAAACCTCTTCACGGCCGTCGTCGTCGCCGGCATGGGCTTCTTCACCGACGCCTACGACCTCTTCTGCATCTCCCTCGTCACCAAGCTCCTCGGACGCATCTACCACCGCGTCGACGGCTCCGCGGCACCCGGCACCCTCCCGCCCCACGTCTCCGCCGCCGTCAACGGCGTCGCTTTCGTGGGGTGGGCAGTGGGCACGCTCTCAGGGCAGCTCTTCTTCGGCTGGCTGGGCGACAAGCTCGGCCGTAAGAAGGTCTATGGCATGACGCTCATGCTCATGGTCCTCTGCTCCCTCGCCTCGGGCCTCTCCCTGGGCCACACCCCGGCCTCCGTCATGGCCACGCTCTGCTTCTTCCGCTTCTGGCTCGGCTTCGGCATCGGCGGCGACTACCCGCTCTCCGCCACCATCATGTCCGAGTACGCCAACAAGAGGACGCGAGGGGCCTTCATCGCCGCCGTCTTCGCCATGCAGGGCTTCGGCATCATGGCCGGCGGCCTCGTTGCCATCGTGGTGTCCGCCGCGTTCAAGGCCCGCTTCCCGGCCCCCGCGTACGACGCCGACCCCGCCGGCTCCACGCGGCCGCAGGCCGACTTGGTGTGGAGGATCATCGTCCTGATGCTGGGCGCGATGCCGGCGGCGCTGACCTACTACTGGCGCACCAGGATGCCCGAGACAGCGCGGTACGCGGCGCTGGTGGCCAAGAACACCAAGCAGGCCTGCTCCCGCGAAGAACCAACAGCAGCAGCAGCAAGAGTTCGGAACCTCAAACGAAGAAACAGCAGCAGCAGCAGCAGCAGCAAGAGTTCGGGCTCTTCTCCCGCGAGTTCCTCCGGCGCCATGGCGTCCACCTGCTGGGCACGTCGGCGACGTGGTTCCTGCTGGACATCGCCTTCTACTCGCATGCAGAACCTGTTCCAGAAGGACATGTTCAGCGCGGTGGGGTGGATCCCCAAGGCGGCGAGGATGAGCGCGCTGGAGGCGCTGATCGCGCTGTGTGGCACGGTGCCGGGCTATGTTAGGAATAAACCCGCCATGGTTTGTCCATGGTGGTGTGTGCACTATAACACGTATGCTATTAGGTGGCATTTTAAAATGCCTCAGAAGGCCTGAAAGACGCCCTGGAAAAGTAGGCGCTTGTAAAAACGCTAAGATTATTGATGAAGGGGAAGTCATTGGAGGCGTATTCCAAAAACGCCTCAAAAGATGCATGTAGAGGCATTCCCAAAACACCTCAAAGCATGATAGCAGGCGTTTTCAAAAAACGCCTCAAAGCTTCTTTCAAGGCTATCCAGAGACGCCTAAAAGAATTCTTAAGGCATTTTTTTAATACATGATGTTCGTAACGAAATTGTCATGAATCACAAAATTGCACAATTATCCAATCTTGTTGTTCTCAACATAAAAGGACAACAAAAGCAACACTGCTAGAGGATATCATCATAAATTTTGCACATAGCAACTGTGTGTACTTATAATAGCAAAATACATAATTACACCAATATTTCCGATGCCTCGTTGATGTCCATCACACAACAATATCCATATATGTCCTAACAGATAAAAACTCAATGTTTGATCATCGTCATCCATCTGCTCCAAGCAAACAGAGATAACAGGCCAATGCTTGATCAAATCGTCCTCCATCTGCTGCAAGCAAAAAAAAGATAACAGCTCAATGCTTGATCAACTCGTCATTCATCTGCAGCAAGCAAAAAAAAAGAAGAATGAATAGTACCATGTAGCTCAAAATAGTAAGTACAGTTATCAAGTGACTGACAACCCTAACAAGAGGGAAAACAGCTTGCTAATTTTGTTTCAGATCATAGAAGCTTTAAGTGCAGCTTTCAGTGACTAAATTTTAAGTGCATAATCATCTCAACACGAAAGGCACACAAGCTCAATTTTAGCTCGATCACTGACTGCAAACTTAGTTAAGATCAAATGGCAGGAAAATGCACTAATAAGTTGAAAGGAAGTAGGATGGTTAATTTAAGTCAAAATCAAGTACAGTAAAAACCTAGCATTGACAGAAACAAGTAGGGTGGTTAATTTAATGGCAACGGTGAAACAGTGAAAGTGAAAGTCTCAAACAGTGAATACCACAAACTTGTGTGCATCATTTGGTGCAGCAATGTTAATCCACCTGGTGATCAAATGGCTCGCACACCAAATTACTTTGGAGACAGATTGGCTCACAGCGTGCATGGCTTTCAATTCAAATGCTGAGAATTGGTCCTGCCTAGCCCTGCTGTTAAAAGATGTAAAAGTAAAAGTGCAGTCCAGTAAAAATTATATTTGATCGCTCGAAGGATTAACAAGCACTAAACACCCGCAGTCCAGTAAAAATCAGATTGCCTTAAAAGGCAGCCAGCTACCAGCATCTAGTTGCTCAAACTGCAATCTGGTCAGGAAAAGCATGCACTTCCACCAGGTGACGATGATATGCCTACAGAATATGTATGATTAATAGAAGAAAGACACAGATAGGAGATAAAGATCACTCTCCTGGAAGAGATGTAAACCACAATCGCTCAGTCAGGCTGATCTCTACAAATATTTGCTTTTTGTTAACCATGGTAGCAGCATTAATTTCTTGACAAATTGTGTTTAAGGACTCAATGCTTATGCAATACCATTCATTTTTGTGACTCATACATCGACCCTTACTTCATCTACTGTAAGTAAAATGCATGTTTGATAAATTCTTCAGGAGTGTAATTTGTGTTCATCGATTGATCACAGATCTATATTTCCAGGAAAAAAGGGTGAGTTAAAAGCTAAAAACCCCTAAGGATATACTGCCTACTGACTGCAGGCTACCTGTGGTGTTGCCATCAACCATCAGATTATACCAGATACTACGTTTCTGAGCTATGGCACAAGACTACAACTACGACCTGATGGCAACATCCTGATATGATCAAACAGCTTCTGTAGAGTTAACTTTGTAGTACTAACAGTGACAAATCATTTACAACCTGAAGTAATTTTCCTGAACATATTATCCATTCAATCACATATACCCATCAATTGTGCAGATTTAGTACCAATTTCAAATAGTACTTCCAGGGGCAGTCGCGAAATATCAGGCGCTTTCCCGTACGGGAGGAGGCTCAGGTGTTTTACAATACCGCATACGTAAGGGTGTTTTATGCATATATTACATAGTTTCAAAGGCGTTCTCGTCAAATCGCCTCATAACCTATCTGGACTGGATGCTTTTGAGGCGTTTTCGTCAAAGCGCCTCAAAATTTTTGCTAACAAGGCGTTTATGAATCAGTACTGTGTGTGCTGTAGTGGTGTCTGTGTTCGTGCAGGGAGGAGATGTCCGGGCGTGCAGCTAGCTGCATGCGTGCATGTGCATGCATACAAGCCTGCTGTCACTGTTAGCTGCTTTCGTTCTCAGTTAGCTGATGGATGGAGCTAGCGAGCTTGTCGTCAAAGCATTTCGATTACAGCACGTAGTATGTACGTGCTCCTAGCTACCTCCTATATACAATTAGATAATAATTAAAGCTCCTAACCGAACCTCAGCTCGATCGAGATTCAGGTTTTGCGACCCAATGCAAATCTGTTTGAA
The DNA here is from genome assembly GCF_002211085.1 of Panicum hallii. Classification (NCBI taxonomy): domain Eukaryota; kingdom Viridiplantae; phylum Streptophyta; class Magnoliopsida; order Poales; family Poaceae; genus Panicum; species Panicum hallii. The sequence continues at coordinate 45,581,048 of NC_038047.1, forward strand.
AGCATTTCTTATACATGCAGTGGATGCGACTGTACCTCCGGTAGGTCAGTTAGGGCATCAGCCCGATCTTAAGATGGGTCCCACGGACCCTAAGGCCGGCTCCTCCTCTTTTGTGTTTAGGAGTCAGATAGACAGACAGACAGATAAAGTGGAATATACTGTTTGAGTGAATAAAATGGAATTGATTTTGTTTTTCTCTTCATCTAAGTAACATGCATGCAGTAGCTTAATTTTGCTCGGAAAAGTACATTTTTGCACCAATTTAGGGATGAAAACGGACAATCGGTCGACTCCGCGAATTCTAGGAAATCACGCGATCGACTGAAACTTGTTGTAGCACATCATTTTTCTATAAAGAAAAATAACTGGATCGTCGTAATAACTGCATAATCCATCTGTTATACATACTAGATAGGAGTACATCGTAACTGGATAATCCATCATGTAGTATGTAGTAATCATGCTCTTCGGATAATCTCCTGCTTGCAATTAATAAATTATTAATCAGACAGCAGATAGACCAGGAGCCTTCCCACCTTGTCACCGCCTGCTTCTAACACACCCAGATCTCAAGAGCAACCTGGTTTATCAGCCTGAAGTCATGGCTCACCAGGACCACACCGCCGTCCCACTCGTTCAGCGCCTCCGCTAGGGAGTCGATAGTCTCGATGTCCAGATGGTTCGTCGGCTCGTCCAGCAGCAGCAGTTGCGGCTGCCTGCATGCCAGCCACGCAAAGATGACACGGCTCCTCTGCCCATCGGACAGATTCCTCATCGGCATCACCTGAGCCTTCCCCGGCAGCCCAAACTTACCAACCGCAGCTCTCATCCTCTCTTCTCCGTTCCCAGGGTATTCCTTCACCATGTACTCCAGGGCCGACATGTCCAGGTCCAGCTTCTCCGCCAGATGCTGATGGAACTGCGCGATGCGCAGGTGATTGTGCCGCCTCACCATACCATCCAATGGAGACAGCTCACCTGTCATCAGCTTCAGAAGGGTGCTCTTCCCTGCTCCATTGGGACAACCAGCGCAATTCTAGAGTCCAGATCAACACCAAAGTCGAGCTTCTTGTATAGCAGATTTGTCCCTAATAACAACCTTCTCGGTGAGCCCACCACGCTCCATCTTCGCGAGAGTCTTCTCCTTGCTCTGAGCCTGACGTGCAAGCTTTCCAGACCCGTGGCCGAACCGTGCAATGTACTCCTCCATCGAAGCAATCTGCTCCTGCTCCCATCTGTACTGCTTCATCTGATTCTCTTCAAGCTCGCACCGGGTCTGGACGTACTGGTCATAATTCCCAGTGTATAACTTGAGCTTCTTGTTCTGCATATGGATGATGTTCGTGCAAACTCCATTTAGAAAGTCCTGGGAGTGCGATATGACCACAAGTATGCGATCAAATTTCTTTAGCGTCTCTTCCAACCAGACACATCCCTCAAGATCTGCAAGCAAGCGCAGCGAATTAGTCCAAATGATGCGCACGGAAGCTGCAAGTCATTGTGTAAAGGAGATTTGGACTACATAAGTAGATTTCTAGTTCACAACAGTTGCAAGATAAGGACTACATTTCTATCCACATAAAACCTAGTTTTCTTATGGAGTTTCCATTCATTTAAAAATTAAAGAATCTTACCAAGATGGTTTGTGGGCTCATCAAGCAAAAGGATTGTTCGATTCATGAATAGTGCTCTAGCCAAAGCAATCCTCATACGCCGACCTCCAGAAAAATCGCGAGTTTTCTTTGCCTGCATTTGCTTGTTAAAACCTAAACCAAATAACATCTCAGCAGCACGCTTTTCAGCAGTAGATGCATCAATCGCTTCTAGACGCTCATACACACGATCCAACGCACCACCACCACCATCATCCTAAAAATGTGAGCCAAAGAAAAAAAATACGTGTTACTATGTAAGGGCGTTCTCCAGCATCAAGCAATAATTTGCAACAGCAGCGAGGCAGGATATAGAGGAGAAAAGGGTGTGTGAAGATAACATTTGTGTGAGAGAGTTCAAGAGCTGACCTGTGCAGCCAAAATTTCAGCCTCCTTCTCCAACTTCACTCTTTCTTCATCGCAACTAACAACAGCTTGCAGTGCAGACATGTCTGAGGCCTCAATCTCACGGGTGAGATGGTATATGTCCATGTGTTCAGGGATAGGGAGTTCTCTGCAACCTACTGCTGTGAGAAGAGTAGATTTTCCACATCCATTTAGTCCAAGTAAACCGTAACGCCTGAGGCCAATTAAAACCGTCAATGGTGTGCTCGAGCTGCACACTTGGTCATAACTGAATGGGTATAGGTGATGGTGTTGAGCTCTAACTCAGAATCCACAATAAGGTCATGGCCATGAAACGTCAACGAAAGAGACTCTATCTGCAACATTCAGACGATTGTATTAGGTTTCATTAGGTGATCAGTTGCTGAAGCGTTAAATGAAACGACCAGAACGGAAGGCAGCATGTAAATATTCCCTCATGAGTGTTTCACTTAATAAAGGGGGATGCCTCCTAAGTGGTGGCATGTAGGTTGTACCCAAAAGGCATGGGTACAACCATGAACTTGAATTACCTATTGACCTAAATGAACTTGAATTTGTATGCCTTATGCGCTGATCTGAATAAACTCGTATATCCTTGATAAAGGGAAGAGAAGAATACAAAACTGAAAGAAATGCTTGCGTGCACCCTTTTTTTCTCTTTCTACAACCAAAGAGATATCTCAAGGTTGAGCATATCAGATCTACTTCAAAATGGAAATGTAACGATGCAGACATGAATAACATGTATGGATATGGGGGTTGAAGTTGTTCAGAATTTGAGGCGGCAGCAAACGAGTAAGACAGAGATGGGGATGCTCACGTGGATGTCTCTGGAGAGCGGGTGGGAGGCGAGGACACCGGTGCAGGTGCGATCGGAGAGGTTGAGCGCGGCGACGGCATCGATGGACTTGGGCGGTGCTGCAGCTGCTCCCTTGGAGGAGGAGGAAGGGGCGACGGGTGCCTTGGCTCCCCTCTTGGCTGCGGCGGCGGCCTTCTTCTTGCTGGCGTCGGAGACCATGATGATGCTGGCCTTGAGCAGTTGGGCGGGAGGGAGGTGGAGGGCGGAGGAAGAATGGTGGAGAAGAATCGGGAGGGCTGGCCAGGCGGGGGAAGGAAGCAGACGGGAAGGCACAGGCAGGGGAGAACTCTGCTACTCAAACCTCCACCGTGCTGACACTTGTTGGAGCCTTGGAGGACGAGGAAGCACAGCAGGCCGCTGCTGCCTCTCCTTTCGTCTTTGTGGGCCTTCTCCGTACTCTAGGTAGATGATGGGGGCCTAGTACTCCTACGCAGCAAATCGAATGGGCCTTTCGTTGCCAGTTCATTTATATAATCTGCTTGGTGAACGAAACTTGTTGGCAATGGCAATGGCAATGGCATGCCCTGAGATGCATACTATGGTACTGGCAAAAGGCCAATTAATGATGCTTTTGCAGCTAGCTCTGGTCGATCAGCTAGGTAGGTAGGTGTAAGTCTGAATTGAAGTTACAAGAAAGGGAAGGCAACATGCATGGTGTGAATTGAAGTGAAGGATGGTGGCCAAATGACAGTAATTTTTAGTCTGGATCATATCGGACGATATATTTGATGCTAATTAGATAGACTAAATATAAGCTAACTATAAAATAAATTGCATAAATAGAGACTAATTCAAAAGATAAATCTAATTAATCCATTATTAACATATGTTTACTGTAGCACAACATTACCCAATCATGGACTAATTAGGTTTAATAGATCCATCTCGTGAATTAATCTCCATTTATACAATTGATTTTGTAATTAGTATATATTTAATACTTCTAATTAGTGTCCAAACATCCTGTGATGGAACTAAAAATTTCAAACAGCCCTAAGTAACCTGAAAATAAAAAAAAGCAAATTAATCACCGAGCGAGCAATTAACAAGTGTGCAGTACATGGAAAGTGCAGTGCAGTTGAGAGCTTTATTTTTAATTTACTACCCTACGTGCTATACTTAGGGTGTGTTCGTTTCCTACCCTCTAAATTTTAGACCCATCATATCAAAGAGAATCTTGTCATTTAGAAGTATTAAATAAAGTCTAATTATAAAATTTTTTGCACAGATGGATGCTAATTCACGAGACAAATTTAATGAGCCTAATTAATCCATAATTTGCCACAGTGATGCTACAGTAATCATCTGCTAATCATGGACTAATATACCTCATTAGATTCGTCTCGCGAATTAGACCTGGGGTTCTGCAATTAGTTTTATAATTAGACTTTATTTAATACTTCTAAATGATAAGATTCTTTTTGATGTGATCTCTCTAAACTTTAGACCCCAGAAAACGAACACACCCTTCCTTGATCCAAGGATGCACGAGAAAGACAAATAAAGGCAGGCAGATCAGAGGCAGCTGCTGAAAAATGCATGGGCAACAAATAAATAAATAAAAGCAAGGGAGTGAGGCTCACATGCATATGCAGTGCAGGCCATTAGGGCCAACCAAATGCAAGCATGCATGCAAAAGTGAGTGGGCTCTTCTCTTAGTGCCCATCGTCTCGATCATCAATCAGGCAGGCGGCCTATTTTATTTTATTTTATTTGTACGACCTATCTCATCAGTCATCAGAGATCGATGGTACAGTTTGATTAGTTGTTAACAAGAAAGTTTCAGTTAGTGCTGCTGTCATGTGACAAGCAGACAAACCAAGCTTGCTTTGTGGATCGTACATATATATACAGTAGTTGTTCCCGGCCGTAACTATACGATGAATGAAGCTGCTAGGGTTTGGATTTGCTTTGGATCGGAGATGACAACAACGCGTACATACATGACCTAGATAGATAGCTTGTTAATAAGCAGCTACTAGCAGGTTGCTGCAGGTCAACACCATATGTATGCATGCTTTGAATCATCAGTCCAGAATAATCAATGCAAGCGTAATATTACTGATTGTATATACTTCCTCCGTTTCCAAATTACAATTTATTTCGACTTTTCTATACATAGTTTTTCTATGTATCTATCTAGCGGATGTTTGGATCCAAATGTTAATATTCAAAAGGACTAAACTTTAGCACTAGCAGCCCCAAACAGAAGTGCTAATGGGGTGAGCTAAACTTTAGCCAAGATTTAAAAAAGTTTAGTACGCGGATACGAATGTTAAAAGGTGCTAAAGTTTAGCGTCCAATTTTAACTCATCTAAACGGATGGCTAGAAAGGTGAAAACGAATTGTAATTTCAGAGGAAGCTAGTATACAGTAATTAATAATTTACATTAGCACCGGAATTGAAAATCAATCCGTGGTTGCGTGATTTATGGACCTGCGTGCTCTCATGGATCGATCACCGGCTTGATCGAGAAGATAGATTGATTGATTGATTGATTCCTAATTAATAACTATACTTGATATAGTATAGTTATTTCTTTCTTCTGGTCAAAATTAAAGTCGCCCACTGCACTGCACATATACCACCAGAGTACGTTGCTTGCTTTTTGTGCAGCTGGTTCATCGTCCATAGTGCCAGCAAGACTGCAAGAGAGTATTGGCCCCAGGCAGGCAGGCAGGCAGGCATGTCTTGGCGTCCAAGCCTCGGTTGGATCGATGTGCGCAGCGCAGCGCAGCACCGTGATCGATGAGGGAGAATAATCAGGCGCGTCCACATTGCGTTGCGTTGACCAGTAACCAAGACCAACTGCATGCATGCCTGCACTGCCACTGCATGTGATGTGTGAAGGCGATCGACGACTCATTTTTCTAATCCCTAGCCTCTTCAGGTCTGCACTCTCTACAGTCTGCACTGCTGCAGCCTGTCCTGCTTCGTTCAGGTCAAACAGGCAAACCCTATGTGCTGCTTGGCTTTGTTCATACTCATCCCCACTCCCTTCCTAACAGTAGGTTTCTTGCACGATGCATGCACGGCAATGGCGATTATTACAATTTGCATCCAGCATCCGTGCATGGCTTCCTCTGGCTTGGAGGAGAAGGATCCTACCTCCAATCGATCCGAGTGCTAGCTCTGCCCTGTCTTTGTGTCGGGAGAAGAGCCTCCATACCAGCCAGCCGCACCTTCCTTCACTCCTCCTCATTCCTGCCCTGTACGTGTTTGGTTCGAGCGTTGAAGTGGATTAGGATGGATCGAACCTAGATGAACCTGCATTTGGTTCTAGCTCCACGTTGGTTAGGTTCATCCATTAAGGAAATATTTCGTGTAGATGCGGGTTCATTAGATCCCCTTGGACAAGGTCGCCCCACTTTGATCCCGTCCGCGTCCGTCTTGCTCCGTCTCGCGGGCGTGGGGCGACAGGCTGGTAGGTGAGCGGTGGGCCCGCGTGGAGGCAATGAGCGGCGGCCGGCGTGGGACGTGGCAGCCGTGACCGGTGTGAGGGCGGACGACAGAAAAGTAGCGGCCGGCGCTGGGCAAGGAGGCCGACGCGTCGCTGGGCGGGGCGGGCGGCCGGCGCGCCGTAGCCGATGTCGAGGTAGGCGGCCGGCGCGAGCAGCGCTGCAAAGAAGCAGCGGCCGTGCGCGGCGAGGGGTGAGGGCGAGGGAGAAGCGGGCAGCGCCTGGACCACGGTGAGGGACGAGGGAGCAGCGGGAAGCGGCAGGGGCGGTGGGAAGCTGGGTGGCGGCGGCCGGTGCAGGGGCGGCGACAGGCTTGAGCAGCGGCCGGTGCAGGGGCCGCGCGAATCGGGCAGCGGGGGACCGCGCGGAGCCTACGCGCCCGCTGGGGCTGGGCGCGGCGCCGCAGAGCTAGCGCGACAGCCGATGTTGGGGTGGAGCAGGTGTAGCAGCTCGGGTTTGGGGTGGCGCTAGCTCCGGTGGGAAGAAGGGTGAAGGAGAGGGAGAAGAAGGTGAGCTGAGAGGTTGAAATGTGGGCCCCGCAAAAGGCTATCTCGACCCATAACCCATATATGCAGACTTCCAATCAAATAGAAAATTCGGACGAACCCAACCTCTTAACCAAATAGTAGGTGGGTTGAACGCAACCCAGAAAGCAGGAATGGACCCAATCACCCAACCCATGGTCAAACCAAACACACCGAGTTCAGATGTTCTAGTCGAAGGAAGCCTACCACAAATCTTACTATAGAGTAGTAGTAGTACTTATTACCAATGTTTTCCTAAAGAAAATCATTGACACATGGGACCATGATTTCTAGGAGAAAATCAGAATCCATTACAAGCAAGTTGATGATCTGTATAGAATGAGTGAATACAGAAAGGAATGGAAGCTGCCAAGACGAAGGGAACAACAACATGGAATGGAGGTACAACAGGTACGGGTACTAGTCTATACTACACTAGTCGAGTACATACCCGGAAGCATACGCAGCAACGCAGCTGAGGTGAGGTGTCCAATCCCAGGCGGCCATCCAAGCAGGCCGGCGGCCATTATAAGAAGAGGACAAAGAGTGGAGAGGGAGAGAGGCAGGCAAGGCTTTGCTCTCCCTCTCCCATCCCCTCCCCTCTCCAAGTCCCCATTGGCGTCAACACTCCTCTGCTCTGCCCCTGCTGCCGAGGTGGATTCCCCATGTCCAGCGCCGCTGCCGACCCGGAGGAGATCAGGGCGCGCGTCGTCGTCCTCGGCGCCCACCATGCCGACGCCGCCGACGAGTGGGCGCGGCCGGAGCTCGAGGCCTTCCACCTGCCCTCCCCATCCCACCAGCCCTCCTCCGACGGCTTCCTAGCACAAGACGGAGAAGCAGAGCAATCCACACCCCCTGCTGCTGCTGGTACCCCTGCTCCACCTCCTCCTCCGCCTCCGCCTCCTCTGGAGACCGCCGAGCAGCCTGCTTCCAATGCCAGGCCATCCAGTAATAACGACGCCAAGAAGCCCACCCCGCCGGCCGCCCTGCGCGACCTCTTCCGCTTCGCCGACGGCCTCGACTGCGTGCTCATGCTCGTCGGCACCCTCGGCGCCCTCGTCCACGGCTGCTCGCTCCCCGTCTTCCTCCGCTTCTTCGCAGACCTCGTCGACTCCTTCGGCTCCCACGCCGACGACCCGGACACCATGGTCCGCCTCGTCGTCAAGTACGCCTTCTACTTCCTCGTCGTCGGGGCAGCAATCTGGGCATCCTCATGGGCAGGTAACTGCTAGCTAGCTAGCTAGCTGCTTGGGGATCAATTCAATTCAATCAATCACCATAAAAATAAAAATGAGATCTTGGGGATCAGATCAATCACCAAACCAAAGCAAACCAACCCAACCCAACCCAACCAATTGCGTGCTTCTTCGGCAGAGATCTCTTGCTGGATGTGGACCGGCGAGCGCCAGTCCACCCGGATGCGGATCCGCTACCTCGACGCCGCCCTCCGCCAGGACGTCTCCTTCTTCGACACCGACGTCCGCACCTCCGACGTCATCTACGCCATCAACGCCGACGCCGTCATCGTGCAGGACGCCATCAGCGAGAAGCTCGGCAACCTCATCCACTACATTGCAACCTTCGTCGCAGGCTTCGTCGTCGGATTCACTGCCGCCTGGCAGCTCGCGCTCGTCACGCTCGCCGTCGTGCCGCTCATCGCCGTCATCGGGGGCCTCAGCGCCGCTGCGCTCGCCAAGCTCTCCTCCAGGAGCCAGGACGCGCTCTCCAACGCCAGCAACATCGCCGAGCAGGCGCTGGCGCAGATACGGATCGTGCAGGCATTCGTCGGCGAGGAACGCGCAATGCGGGCCTACTCGGCGGCGCTCGCCGTGGCGCAGAAGATCGGCTACCGCAGCGGCTTCGCCAAGGGGATCGGCCTCGGCGGCACCTACTTCACCGTCTTCTGCTGCTACGGCCTGCTGCTCTGGTACGGCGGCCACCTGGTGCGCGCCCACCACACCAACGGGGGCCTCGCCATCGCCACCATGTTCTCCGTCATGATCGGAGGCCTGGCCCTCGGGCAGTCGGCGCCGAGCATGGCCGCCTTCGCCAAGGCGCGCGTGGCGGCCGCCAAGATCTTCCGCATCATTGACCACAAGCCGGGGATCTCACGGGACGGCGGCGGCGTGGAGCTGGAGTCGGTGACGGGGCGGGTGGAGATGCGGAGCGTGGACTTCGCGTACCCGTCGCGGCCGGACGTGCCCATCCTGCGCGGCTTCTCGCTGAGCGTGCCGGCCGGGAAGACCATCGCGCTGGTGGGGAGCTCCGGCTCCGGGAAGAGCACGGTGGTGTCGCTCATCGAGAGGTTCTACGACCCCAGCGCAGGTAAAATTCATCGATTCATGGATTATTATTCATGTTGTTAGACATTGCCTCCTTCACAGTATTTCAGCATTTGCCAAATCAATTGCCCCATTGCTGGGTGGAATGGAAGAGGAAGAAGCTTCCACTGTGCAACTGCAATGCAACGCAACAAACAAGAAAGTGAAGTGAATGCTTGAAGCAGAGCTTGCCGGCCTCATGGGCTGCTGCTGCCTGCTACTGCTAGTCATAGTCAAGCAAGCATCTTGTTTCTTTCCTGGGTGCCCTTGTTCAGTCATAGTCATAGCATAGCTACAGCTATGGGTGCCTAGGCAAAAAGTCTAGAAAACTAGTACTATTGCCCGGCAAGATGCTACTGTGTGTGGCCTCGCATCGCACATGCCATTCTTGACTGAAATTCTGAATTCTGATGCCATTCTGAATGAAATGCTAGCAACTTGGTTTTGCAGGGCAGATCTTGCTGGACGGGCATGATCTGAAGAGCCTGAAGCTCCGGTGGCTCCGGCAGCAGATGGGCCTGGTGGCGCAGGAGCCGACGCTGTTCGCGACGAGCATCAAGGAGAACCTGCTGCTGGGGCGGGAGAGCGAGAGCGCGACGCAGGCGGAGATGGAGGAGGCGGCCAGGGTGGCCAACGCCCACTCATTCATCATCAAGCTCCCCGACGGATACGACACGCAGGTGAGCAACTGTTGTTGCTTGTTTCTTACTTTCTTTCTTCCTTCTCCAATGGATCTCCAACAATCCACTCCACTCCATTACAGAGAGTTTACAGAGAGAGAGAGAGAGAGAGAGAGAGAGAGAGAGAGAGAGAGAGTGGCTGACTGTGAGCCAGTGGACATGGTTGCTTTCAGCTGCAGCTTTTCTTTCTCCATGTCATCATGCATGCATATGAGCATATCGTTTGTTGTTCATTCATGCGTCGCGCTCGTGCCTCAGCCCTCAGATGCTGGGATTGGATCACTGTTTGTGCTCGTTTCGTTAGGCCGCGGCAGCAGCTGCACATGAGCAGGCAGCATGGGCCATGGGGTCGGGTCCATCACAGCGCAGCGCAGCACTCACGACACTAGCTAGGGAGGGCAGTTGTTAGGAGGCTGTTGCTATCAGATTTGCTGTTGCTGTTGCGGGTTACAGGCAAGTAACATGCCAAGATTCTCTCTTTGCTATATATCACAATTTTTTCTCCACTAGCTGCTGATTGCAGGGGCAGATAAATTGATGGGGTTCTCTGCAGCCTTTAACATCCTGTGCTGCCTCTGGGGTAGAAAAGAAAAAAGTAGAGCTCCTAGGATAGATAGCAGGAATCCAAGTTGGCATTTTGTCAGGAATGTCAAGTTGAATGATTAGTTTGATTTGATCCCAAGAACGAAGAATCAATCACCCTATCTGTCTGTCCTGCTCCTACTCCTCTCCTTGAGTAGGCAAAGGCAAGAGGCATCTTCCTCCTCTCCTTGTCATGAGGAGAAAGAAAGAGAGTGTCAGGCCCAGGCCCATGCTGACATGCTGCTTAGTACAAGTAGTATTTTACTGTCAATGGCAGGCAGTCTCGTTGTTAGTTAATCACATCTCATATGGGAAAGGGGGTTAATCCAAACAAAGCTCATATATATATATATATATAGTACTGTGACAGTACCCTCTCCGCTGACTCCACATGCATGCCATTGCTTTCATGCTTTGATTCCACACTAAGCAAGTAAGCAAGGCTTGTTTGTATGCCCATCATGCATGCATGCATGCATGGTTAAACAACACTCCAGTCCGGTCAATCAGTAGTTAGTATAAACAAGAATTCACTGAGATGGTGACAGTCAATGTCAACCTGCAGTTTGTTTGATGCATGATGGTGGCAGGTCGGCGATCGCGGGCTCCAGCTCTCCGGCGGTCAGAAGCAGCGCATCGCCATCGCCCGCGCCATGCTCAAGAACCCGGCCATCCTGCTGCTGGACGAGGCCACCAGCGCGCTGGACTCGGAGTCGGAGAAGCTGGTGCAGGAGGCGCTGGACCGCTTCATGATCGGGCGCACCACCCTGGTGATCGCCCACCGTCTCTCCACCATCCGCAAGGCCGACCTGGTGGCCGTGCTCCAGGGCGGCGCCGTCTCCGAGATGGGCACCCACGACGAGCTCATGGCCAAGGGGGAGCACGGCACCTACGCCAAGCTCATCCGCATGCAGGAGCAGGCGCACGAGGCCGCGCTCGTCAACGCCCGCCGGAGCAGCGCCAGGCCCTCCAGCGCCCGCAACTCCGTCAGCTCCCCCATCATGACGCGCAACTCCTCCTACGGCCGCTCCCCCTACTCGCGCCGCCTCTCCGACTTCTCCACCGCCGACTTCACCCTCTCCATCCACGACCACCACCACCACCAAAATCAACCCGTGGCCTTCCGCGCCGGCGCCAGCTCCTTCCTCCGCCTCGCCAGGATGAACTCGCCCGAGTGGGGCTACGCGCTGCTCGGCTCCCTGGGCTCCATGGTCTGCGGCTCCTTCAGCGCCATCTTCGCCTACGTCCTCAGCGCCGTGCTCAGCGTCTACTACGCGCCGGACCCGCGCTACATGGAGCGCCAGATCGCCAAGTACTGCTACCTCCTCATCGGCATGTCGTCGGCGGCGCTGGTGTTCAACACGGTGCAGCACATGTTCTGGGACGCCGTCGGCGAGAACCTCACCAAGCGCGTGCGCGAGAAGATGTTCGCAGCCGTGCTCCGCAACGAGATCGCCTGGTTCGACGCCGACGAGAATGCCAGCGCGCGCGTCGCCGCCAGGCTCGCGCTCGACGCCCAGAACGTGCGCTCCGCCATCGGGGACCGCATCTCCGTCATCGTCCAGAACTCGGCGCTGATGCTCGTGGCCTGCACCGCGGGCTTCGTCCTCCAGTGGCGCCTCGCGCTGGTGCTCCTGGCCGTGTTCCCGCTGGTAGTCGGCGCCACCGTGCTGCAGAAGATGTTCATGAAGGGTTTCTCGGGGGACCTGGAGGCCGCGCACGCCAGGGCCACGCAGATCGCCGGCGAGGCCGTCGCCAACCTGCGCACCGTGGCGGCCTTCAACGCGGAGCGCAAGATCACGGGGCTGTTCGAGGCCAACCTGCGCGGCCCGCTGCGGCGGTGCATGTGGAAGGGGCAGATCGCCGGCAGCGGCTACGGCGTGGCGCAGTTCCTGCTGTACGCGTCGTACGCGCTGGGGCTCTGGTACGCGGCCTGGCTGGTGAAGCACGGCGTCTCCGACTTCTCGCGCACCATCCGCGTCTTCATGGTGCTCATGGTGTCCGCCAACGGCGCCGCCGAGACGCTGACGCTGGCCCCCGACTTCGTCAAGGGCGGCCGCGCCATGCGCTCCGTGTTCGAGACCATCGACCGCAAGACGGAGGTGGAGCCGGACGACGTGGACGCGGCGCCCGTGCCGGAGCGGCCGCGCGGCGAGGTGGAGCTCAAGCACGTGGACTTCGCCTACCCGTCGCGGCCGGACGTGCAGGTGTTCCGGGACCTCAGCCTCCGGGCGCGCGCCGGCAAGACGCTGGCGCTGGTGGGGCCGAGCGGGTGCGGCAAGAGCTCCGTGCTGGCGCTGGTGCAGCGCTTCTACGAGCCCAGCTCCGGGCGCGTGCTCCTCGACGGCAAGGACGTGCGCAAGTACAACCTGCGGGCGCTGCGGCGCGTCATCGCGGTGGTGCCGCAGGAGCCCTTCCTGTTCGCGGCGAGCATCCACGACAACATCGCCTACGGGCGCGAGGGCGCGACGGAGGCGGAGGTGGTGGAGGCGGCGGCGCAGGCCAACGCCCACAAGTTCATCTCGGCGCTGCCGGAAGGGTACCGGACGCAGGTCGGGGAGCGCGGGGTGCAGCTGTCCGGCGGGCAGCGGCAGCGGATCGCCGTGGCGCGCGCGCTGGTGAAGCAGGCGCCCATCCTGCTGCTGGACGAGGCCACCAGCGCGCTGGACGCGGAGTCGGAGCGATGCGTGCAGGAGGCGCTGGAGCGCGCGGGGGCCGGGCGCACCACCACCACCATCGTGGTGGCGCACCGCCTCGCCACGGTGCGCAACGCCCACACCATCGCCGTGATCGACGACGGCAAGGTGGTGGAGCAGGGATCGCACTCGCACCTGCTCAAGCACCACCCGGACGGCTGCTACGCGCGGATGCTGCAGCTGCAGAGGCTCACTGGTGCTGGTGCTGGACCTGGACCCTCGTCGTCGTTGGCGTCGCCGTCCATCGGGACCTAGGACTAGGAGGCTGCCTTGCCTGCCTGCTAGTTTGATTGATTGAGGCTGCCTGCCTAGGAGACGGCAGGAAACAAAGAGAACGCCTTCACTTCAACTGTACAATTTGATGATTTGAGGTTTTATTTAGGATGATGATATATACTAGTACGTATCAGTTTTCTTTCTTTCTTTTTTTTTATGATCGATTGGCACTGCTTGCTGGGACTCAGATAGTGAGATACTACTATGCAACAGAAGCAGCAGCAGCAGGACCCTACTATATATACAGTACTTACTAAGTAGTATATGCCATTCCATGTAATAAGAGATGGGAAATTAAGAGATGTTCTGTAACCAAGTACTAGATACTAGAGACAACAAGCTAGGTAATGTGCTTCCAAATTACTACGTACTATATTAGGATAGCAGTATGTACTTATAGCTTCATGCTCCAAAAAGAAAAGGAACCTGAATTTCCGTTGAGCACTCGCTCCTACTCATCAGTAGGCAGCAGCTGAACTTGTACTCCTCCTAGCAGTATCCTTTTCTCAGGGAGACAGGATCTAGTGCTGAGCACGCGACCCAACAGGCTGCTTATGACCTGGGGGGAGGCATCCTATGGACAGATCGCCGGAAACAATGGAGCTCGCCTGCCTGACCGAATGTGAACAAGAAGAGAAGGGCAGGCAGGGTTGCAGGAAATCAGGGCCGAGAGCCGCAGAGTTTGACGACTTGATGGCTGTGTCACATGTGCAAGGAAATTGCCGAATGGGATTAGGAGGAGGAACAGTAGGAACATGGCAGGCCTTTAGTCCTTCCCATCCAGTTCTAGTACCAGTTGAAGATAGAGATTGGGTTTCCCTACTACAGTACTGCTACTTGTTACAGCTGCCAATTCCACCTTGGCAGCATCACCAGCATGATTGTGTGCCCCAACAGCAACGCAGACACCAGCAAGCTTATGACTGACTCGGTGACTGAGAATGAAATCTACAGTAAAGGAACAAGGAAGTGCCAAATCTGAGACACCCAGCCAGCCAGCCTGTCCAGACTCGACAAGAGCTGAGCCATCTGGCATTCCAACAATTTCTGGGCCATGTACCACGTGTCAAAGAAACCCAAGCAACCTTTTACATTGGCACAGCAACTAGCAGTAGTAGCTTTCAGGGAATAGCAAGTTGCATTGGTGTGCAGAGCACAGATGTGAAACAACAGCCAAATGGAATGGATCTATCCTTAGTACACTAAGCATCCGTGCGCGTGCGTTGCTACGGGTAATATAAATTTACCTAGATCTATGTGTTGCTATGGGTAATATAAATTTACCTAGATCTATATAAGACCACCAATTTTATGTTCTTTCACTCCGTACATAGGTTGTTAATTTTGTGTTCTTTCACTCCGTATATAGGTTGTGCTGTGACCGCGTGAGGCAACCACCAATTTTATGTTCTTTCACTCCGTATACACGTATACAGGTCGTGCCGTGATCGCGCGAGGCATTGATCGTTCAGGTGCGATTGGAATTCCGATTGATTTGTTTGAGTTCCGATTGGAATTCCGATTGATTTGTCTGGGGTCCGATTAGAATTCCGATTGATTCTCCGGATTTTGATTAGGATTCTAGTTGACGAACCAAATAATCATTACTTTGCTTTAGAAATAAGAAAAAGTAGACATACACATAGGATGCTGATAGCCTGACTGCCCAGCCATTGCTTGAGATCAAAGCAAGATTTCCATTCCTCCCGGGCATGCTCCTGCTGCTAATATCATCATTTCATTTGGACCACGCTTGTGATCCATCATCTCTTCCAGAGCACAAGAGAGGAGAGAGAGGCATGCTCTTCCTCTGGTCCCGTCCAATTGGAGCAACAAACATCATTCACACCGGTAGCAATTAGCAAGCTCAAATCCAACCAACATGAAAATGAGCACAAACTTGCCAATGGATCTAGGAAATCATCACAGGGAATGGAAGCTGACAATCCATCTCATCCAATGGTAAAGGCATCAGAAGCCAAAACCCCCCGTCACGGGGAGAATCAAATGGATCTAGGTAGGAAATCTTCACAGGGAATGGTAGCTGACAAGTGCTGCTGTTCATGGAAGCCCACCTCTAGCTCTAGCGTCTGTCTGTCTGTCTCATGGTACCATTCATTACACACATGGAACAGCCAAGGTTACCTAACTAGTAACCCTACCAGTGTGCTAGCTAGGGTACCAAGACATCATGTAAAGTTTGTCCATCAAACCAAATAGCCTGTAAAGCCAACTTCTATTTCATAGACAACACACGATCGATCTGCAGCCAAATGATAAAGACCATTATCGTTGATCGGTAACTGATTTCATGATACAGGCATTGACCCCTGACCCTCCCAAAATCCCTCTCATCCTGATGAAGCCTCTCTTAGAACAAGTCTTGGACATTAAACACCATCTACTAACTCCATTAGCTACTGAGCAAAGCAACTTCTTCAGATGTATGACAGCAAGAAACTAACAAGAGGTTCCTTGTTCCTTCACATGGACATGAGCTTCAGGCCATTGTCAGGCATTCCCATTCCAGCAGCAAGTTCCGCGTCAAGTTGCGTGTGTGGAGCTGGTCCAGACATTACCTTCACCCTGCAATCATCCAAAGGTCATGATTAGATACAGAAGACACCACAGTTCATCAAATTATGCTACCCACGGAATCCTTCCTACATCAGATATTTCACATGTTCGGCCAATGGAAAGATCAGACTGGTAACATCTAAGTATACCTGCTTTCAATGTTAGGTCACTATCATAGGACCCCAATACTTATTTAGTTACAGTCTATGTGATATGTACACCCACACACAGAAAGGTCACTCAAGTCTCAAACTTATCCACCTCTAAATAACTGGTTACATGCAGCTTGAATGCTTGATGTATTAGAGTGTTCTAACTGATTGCATTGTTCTGTCTAGCTATACAAACTAAGTGGTCCTTGGACATCTTATAAATTGGCAGCACGCTTTTTCTTCCGCTGAGAATAATCATGCAATAGGGCATATCTAACCAGCACAAATCACAAGTTTGTCCATCACACTGAAGGCATAAATCAAATGTTTTCCCTCAACTGGGTAGCCTCTGCAAAGCTAGCATGTGTTCAATCCAGATTTTCATTCTATCTATCTCTGAGTAATGGTTACAAAATTACTACGTAGACTTAGAACAA
The DNA here is from genome assembly GCF_002211085.1 of Panicum hallii. Taxonomy (NCBI): domain Eukaryota; kingdom Viridiplantae; phylum Streptophyta; class Magnoliopsida; order Poales; family Poaceae; genus Panicum; species Panicum hallii. Next base: position 45,597,650 of record NC_038047.1, read on the forward strand.
GGGGATGAACCACCTTTTCTTGTGGCGCTTTGAGCGGTAGTGCTCATCCTTCACGCTCTCGCTTGCAAAGTAACGGCTGCAGCCAAAAATAACAAGTGTTATATGATCAGAACGAGATTAGACGCGTGATTGCACTTTTGCAAGAGAACCGCAGTTTATCACAAGCATAGTGACACCGATAATCAAACTTATTAAATTCCTTGCAACAGTTGCTAGTCTATCTAAATTTAGTCTATACTGAACTCAAAGTCGCTGTTTTATTCGTCTGCATAAACAAAAAAAGGGGAGCTTCTAGTCTGGGTGGAAATCAGCAGCAGCATATAATTGCACACATAAAACTAATTTCATCAAAGGAAGGAATACTAGCAAACTGAAATCGCCCTACTTTTGGTGTTGATATAACAAGTCAAGTGGATTCATCACGAACAGTTATGAGAGAGGGAACAACAGACGGTAGATCGGCTGAAGGGGGGAGATCATACTCGCAGTGGAGGCAGTAGAACTGTCCCATGCCGGGAAGGTCCTCGTCTACGGGGAGCTCCTTGGCTTCGGCATCCTTCCCCTGGTCGGCCAGCTTGACGAGCTCCTCGTAGACGGCATCGTCGGCCTTGAGGAGGAACTTGCCACGACGCGCCGTCTTGTGCGAGAGGCGGCGCTTCTTGACCTTGCGGTGCGGGCACTTGCCTCCCATCTCAAGATGATCTGCGGCGGCGGCGGCGGCTAGGGTTTTCGTGTGGCAGCGGAACAGACGGAGGAGGAAGATGCAGGGAGGAAGCCAGAAAGAAGAGGGCGACGGGCGGGCCAAGCCAGCAGAAAATGGGCCTTGCAGAGCCCATTGGGCCAAATAGAGCCCAGCAGCAAAATAAGTCCAAAGGTGCATTTTTGCGTGTACAATCAATCGGATAGGATATACTCCTCCACTCTCATTACAGGCAAATCTCCTTGTCATCCCGACATCAACTCCGACCTGTGCAGGCATATTCCTAATGCAAATGTTCAGATTTGTATTCACTATATAAATAAAAAGCAGGAGGTGTGAGGCCATCATCACATTACAACCCCACTCGTTCGTGCAAAGGATCCAACCAACAAGAACATTTGCATCAACTTGTGTAATACACAACAGAACATATTCTTATTCTTGTACATACGGCTGGCAGTAGCCAGGGCAGGTATCGAAAACATAGCTGAGAATACAACACTAGAGCTGCAGCAGAAGGTGATCGTTGACCTGTGGTTCCTTGGCAGCGAGACGACATGTCCATATGTAGGTGTGGTAGGTTCATATACAACTGCGCCACTGAGAATGGATGGATAGAATGAACATGTATGAGCAACCACGTATGTCGATTGTATGACAAAACACATAGACAGCAAGTTATGCGTATAAAAAGGGTTCAAGGAGGAAAAAAATGTAGAAGGAAGTGGGTTCCAATGAGCATGAAATCGAGGATAATACAGAAGTAGTGTGCAATATTGGTAGAGCTTAGAATTGGTGGCTTGATTTCACCATAAATAAAGCAAATGTTGTGGAGGCAAAAGCCATACCAAATTGCGGGACTACATGAGATGCGGCCTATTTATGGATGGGTTCATCCAGTAAAACAAGCAGTTCATTATGAATTAAAATCACATACATGTCTTGCATTGCATTGCATGGAGTACATGTTATGTTACCAGTAGGCAGTATAAATGTGTGCACAAAGTTGGTAAGGAAATAAGGCCATAAAAAGGTTTGCCCAGCCAAGTATGTGAGCATGCTGCCGATTTGAGCACGCAGTTCCACTAGCAGAAGACTATGCTGCTGAACTGGGTTGATATAGGTGGTCTGGTTGTGCGTGTTGGCTAATTGGATGCCCTCCAATGGTGGGCTGCCTAGATGGAGGGGCCTTGAACTGGCAAAAGGACATGGAGGGGGGCAGGGGAGGGAGGGATACCTGCCTCTGCCTGGCCTAATTGGTCGGTCAGTCGAGGTCTTGGTCGTCGAAGTCGTCTGGGAAGGCGTTGAAGAAGTCTGCATCGATGGGGAGGGATGGGGCGGCAGACGGTGGGTGGCGGTCGTCGGCGTCGACCTCCATCATGCTGGCGATGCCGACCATGCCCATGGAGGCGGCGGCCGCGGTGTCCTCGGAATCCATCTCCCCCGCGGAGTCGTCCCCCCAGTCCACCGCCGGCGAGGCGGAGTTGTTCATCGCCGCGCCGGCTCTGAATCGGATCAGACGAAACCCTAGCCGACACTCACTTTCCCCCCTTCCCTTGTCGGCTAGGAGGCCTCTCTCTCCCCCTCTCCCTCTCCAGAGAGACGGAGAGCGTAGCAGCAGAGAGGGGAGGGAGGTGGAGGACCAAGGAAACAGAAGCCCACCCACCCAGCTTAGTATAGGAAGAGTCGGGCGGCCCATTAACCAGCAGCAACGTAAGTGCGTTAACAAGGAAAGAGGCAGCAGCCCAGCCCACAGCCCAGTGACGTGGAATGGAAAAGAGTGGAAGAATATTCCATCCCCAGTGACGACGGTTTTGATAGTCTTTTTGAAGTTGGATGATCAAAATTGAACTCGGATGATAGTTGGATGGCCAAAATTGGACTTTACCCTTTGCTTTGCTTTGCCAACTCAACGATGATGATGCAACGTAGTACTCCTCCTCCTCCTCCTACCCGGAGATGCATCATCATGCATCAGAAAAAGCCGAAAAGGTTTCTCGCCTCCCCAGAAAAGAAGATGATGCAAGTCTTGTTGCGTGCGTTGGACAAGTAAGCAAGCAACGAGGACTAATGGACAAGTCATCGCAAGGTTTGATGCCCTAATTCCAAGGCGATGGCCAGTTTCCTCATGTCTTGTCTTGTCTTGTGGACCAAGATACTACTGCCGTAGACAATACTCCTACACGATGAAGGTGCAGGATTCGCGTCCTGCAGCAGCAGCACGGAGATTACGGAGGTTCGGCGGATTCGGCTTCGGCTACTGTAGTAGTACTGCGGTGGGACGAAGCTGAATTTGCAGCACCGTTTACTGTAGCGCGAAGCCGGCTGCGGTCAAGCTGTGTGCACACTACTCCATTACATACATACATTTTGCACACTACTCCAGTAGAGAAGTCGAGCAGAGCAACGGCGTCCTTCATTTCTGAATTCTGATCATCATTCATTCACGCGCAATTGTCACTCTGCTCTGCTGCTCCCATCCATCCATCAGCTGGGAAAGGAATCCGCAGCCATGGGGGGCAGGCAGGCCGTACGAGATAATGGCGGCAGGAGAGGAGAGGAGAGGACGTCAGGGCGTCAGACGGGACCCTCGCCCTCCCTAGCAATGCAAAGCAATCCATTCCCGCCTGCCTGTGCCTTGCCTTCCCCCATTGGCATTGCACTCCGTCTCCCTCCCTCCTCTTCCACTCCACTCCACTCCCTCTCCTTGCCGGCCTGAAGCCAAGCTCACTCCCCTCTCCTTGCCGCCAACACCAGTCGCCAGTCACTACTCCACCCCGCTTGAGCCTCGATGCTGCATCCGTGGTGCCTCCTCCTCACCTTCCTCCTCTTCCTCTGCCTGCCGCTCGCCGCCGCCGCCGCCGCCGCCTCCGACGCCGCGCTCCTCCTCGCCAAGGTCAGGCCCGCGCTCCAGGGCCGGAACCCCAACGCCCAGCTCGCCACCTGGAACGCCTCCACCCCGCTCTGCCTCTGGCGCGGCCTCCGCTGGTCCACCGCCCCCGACGCCCGCCCGCTCCGCTGCGACACCGCCGCCGCGCGCGCCAATCTCTCCCTCGCCCACGACCCCTCCCTCCTCCTCGTATCCATCCGCCTCCCCGCCGCCGCCCTCGCCGGCACCCTCCCGCCCGAGCTCGGAGCCTTCTCCGCCCTCGACTCCATCTACCTCGCGGCCAACCGACTCACCGGCCCCGTCCCGCTCGACCTCGGCAACGCGCCCGCGCTCTCCGCGCTCGACCTCTCCGCCAACCGACTCTCCGGCCCCCTCCCGACCGCCATATGGAACCTCTGCGACCGCCTCGCCGACCTCCGCCTCCACGCCAACGCTCTCGCGGGGGCCATCCCCGCGCCCGCCGGCCCCAACACCACCTGCGACAGCCTCCGAGTCCTCGACCTCGGCGCCAACCGCTTCTCCGGCGCCTTCCCCTCCTTCCTCACCGCCTTCCGAGGACTCCGCCGCCTCGACCTCGCAGCCAACCGCTTCCAGGGGCCCATCCCGGAGGCCCTCGCCGGGATGGACCACCTCCAGGACCTCAACCTCTCCTGCAACAACTTCTCCGGCCAGCTGCCACCGACCTTCGCGGCCTCCCGCTTCACGGAGGCTGCCTTTCTGGGCAACCACCCTTCGCTGTGCGGCCCGCCGCTGCGCAACCAGTGCGTGTCCTCCTCCGGCCTCAGCTCCCGCGGCGTCGCCGCCATGGTCATCGGCCTCATGGTCGCCGCCGTCGTCCTCGCCTCCGTCTCCATCGGCTGGGCCCAGGGGAGGTGGAGGCGGCGGGACGCCACCGCGCAAGGAGGGGATGAGGCCGATGACGACGGCAACGAACAAGAGGGCAGGCTGCTGGTCTTCGAGGGCGGCGAGCACCTCACGCTGGAGGAGGTGCTCAATGCCACCGGCCAGGTGGTCGACAAGGCCGCCTACTGCACCGTGTACAAGGCCAAGCTCGCCAGCGGCGGCGGCAGCATCGAGCTGCGCCTGCTCCGGGAGGGATGCTGCAAGGACGCCGCCTCCTGCGCGCCCGTCGTGCGCCGCATCGCACGCGCGCGCCACCACAACCTCGTGCCGCTCAGGGCCTTCTACCACGGCAGGCGCGGCGAGAAGCTGCTGGTCTACGACTACTTCCCGCGGACCCGCACGTTGCACGGCCTCCTGCACGAGCAGCACGACGGAGGCGAGGCCCGCCCGCTGCTCACGTGGCCGCGCCGCCACAAGATCGCGCTGGGCGCCGCGCGCGCGCTGGCGTACCTGCACGCCGGCCAGGGCGAGGCGCACGGCAACGTGCGCTCGTCCAACGTGCTCGTGGACGACCTCTTCGTGGCGCGGCTGGCGGAGCACGCGGTGGACCGGCTGCTGGTGCCGGCGGCGGCGGAGGCGGTGCTGGCGGCGGCCAAGGCGGACGGCTACAAGGCGCCGGAGCTGCACTCCATCAAGAGGTGCAGCGCGCGCACGGACGTGTACGCCTTCGGGATACTGCTGCTGGAGCTGCTCATGGGAAGGAAGCCGGCGGCAGACCTGCCGGCGGCGGTGAAGGTGGCGGTGCTGGAGGAGACGGCGCTGGAGGAGGTGCTGGACGCGGAGGTGGTGAAGGGGCTGCGCATGAGCCCCGCGGAGGAGGGGCTGCTGCAGGCGCTGAAGCTGGCGATGGGCTGCTGCGCGCCGGTGGCGGCGGCGAGGCCGACCATGGCGGAGGTGGTGCGGCAGCTGGAGGAGAGCCGGCCCAGGACCCTGCAGGCGCGGTCGGCGCTGTACAGCCCGGCGGAGAGCAGGAGCGACGCTGGCACGCCCAACACCGCCTAGCCTCCTAGCAAGCTTGGAATCAGAGCGACGCCTCCCTGGTCCTGCAATCAGAGCTTCCGAATCGGACCAGTTACTGTACTAGTGTTGTACTCCTACTAGCTAGGAAATCATTACTTATAAATGTAACCAACTCTGGATGTATAATTTGGATTGCGGAACAAATTAACTAAGCTTGTGTTGTTTTCTGGGGTCTAAAATTTAGAGGGTCACATCAAAAAATTTTTTATCATTTAGAAATATTAAATAAAGTCTAATTATAAAACTAATTGCAGAATCGCAGTGCTAATTCGCGAGACGAATCTAATGAGATATATTAGTCCATGATTAGCGGATGATTACTGTAGCATCACTGTGGCAAACTATGGATTAATTAGGCTCATTAAATTTGTCTCGCGAATTAGCACCCAGCTGTGCAAAAAGTTTTATAAACAGATTTTATTTAATACTTCTAAATATAGCAAGATTCTCTTTGACGTGATGGGTCTAAAATTTAGAGGGCAGGAAATGAACAGGTCCTAAACAAGATAAAAGTTTGTTAATTAATTTGATGCAGACTAGGAGTGGGCTGACAAAAATTAATTTTTAGAGGGTGTGTTCGTTTTCTATTATAGGCCTCTAAATATTTTAGAGGGCTCGATCCCTCTAAAGAATCGCAGTCATATTAGAGACCGGATTAAAGAGCTGTTCGGTGCCGAACCTCTAGAGTTTCTTTCTTTCAACTTGTTCACACCCTGCAGCTGCAGCTGCGGAGACTGCAGTGCTGTGTCTGGTGACTGGTGACTGAACAAGCAGCATGGCTGTCCCAGCATAGCTGTCTCAAGCTGCAGCAGCACAGGTACTATATCGACGACGGCAGACGGACGGAGGATTCGCATGACTAGTGTTTTCCAGTGTTCACTTCTGTTCCTGTTCTAAGGCTATCTCCAGCGATGTCCTCTAAATCTCATCCCCTATCCTTTTCCTCCACATCAACTTCATTCTCTATACCAAACTTTACTCCAACAATATCCTCTATTTCCATCCTCTATACCCCCACAATCTCAATTTTTTTTCTTTTTTTCCAACCGCCCGCCCCCCCCTCCCCTCCTCCTCCTCCGCCCGCCCCTCTGCCTCCGCCCGTCACCCCTCCTCCTCCCTCGGCCTCCGCCCGCCACCCCTCCTCCTCCTCCGCCGCCGCCCGCCCCCCTCCTCCTCCGCCGCCCGCCCCCCCTCCTCCTCCCTCGGCCGCCGCCCGCCCCCCCTCCTCCTCCCTCGGCCTCCGCCCGCCACCCCTCCTCCTCCTCCGCCGCCGCCCGCCCCCCTCCTCCTCCCTCCGCCGCCGCCCGCCCCCCCTCCTCCTCCCTCGGCCTCCGCCCGCCACCCCTCCTCCTCCTCCGCCGCCGCCCGCCCCCCCTCCTCCTCCGCCGCCGCCCGCCCCCCCTCCTCCTCCCTCGGCCTCCGCCCGCCACCCCCCCTCCTCCTCCGCCGCCGCCCGCCCCCCCTCCTCCTCCCTCGGCCTCCGCCCGACACCCCTCCTCCTCCTCCGCCGCCGCCCGCCCCCCCTCCTCCTCCGCCCCTCCTCCGCCGCTCCTCCGCCCGACACCCCTCCTCCTCCTCCGCCGCCGCCCGCCCCCCCTCCTCCTCCGCCCCTCCTCCGCCGCTCCTCCGCCCCTCCTCCGCGCCTCCTCCTCCGCTCCTCCGCGCCCCGCTGCCGCCCCTCCGCGCCCGCCGCCGCCGCTCCTCCGCGCCCGCGCCGCCCCTCCGCGCCCCGCTGCCGCCGCTCCCGCGCCCCGCTGCCGCCCCTCCGCGCCCGCCGCCGCCGCTCCTCCGCGCCCGCGCCGCCCCTCCGCGCCCCGCTGCCGCCGCTCCCGCGCCTCGCGCGCCCCACCGCGCCCTCCCGCGCGCGCGCCGCCCCTGCCCCGCCGGCCCGCGCCGCCCCTCCGCCCGCGCCGGCCCCCTCCTCCGCGCCCCGCCGACCGCGGCCCGCCGCCCCTCCTCCCGCGCGAGCCGCCTCCCCTGGCCGGCCGTTTCCTCCCGCGCGCGCGCGGAAGGGGCGACAGGCATGGAGGACGCCGGTCGCCCCTTCATCTGTGCGGGACGCAGTGGGAGTCCTCCATTTTAGCGATGCTTTTAGCGGGTACCGCTGGAGCTTTACCGAAGCTACAGTCTCCTCCAATTTAGAGAACCGGCCCTTTTACAGGACACTGGTGGAGTTAGCCTAAAGCCAAAGCAGTACACGCACGATACCTGTTGATCTGCTGCAACTTGCTGGTTGGTGCTTACTCAAATTCATAATCATGACATGTCCCTGCTTGCAAATCCATTATTCATCGATGCCTGTTTACCCCAAGCCTTCTCCTTCCTTGGCATGCCTCTTGGTCCTCTGTCATCATGATATGCAGATGCATCCCTGGCACTAGGGAGGCAGGCGACAAGACAGCCATCTCTCTCGCAAATATGCAATGGATGTATCAACATTGAAATCTGGTCTCTGCTCCTCCTAACATAGTACTATGCAACAGCGGATTCCTTTTGCGCCAACAGGAACCAGATTGGTAGGGATCAGACAGCACACCTAGCGCGTGTTGTTTCCTAGGTTCTAAAGTTTAGAGATGTCATATTAAAAAAATCTTATCATTTAAAAATATTAAATAAAGTCTAATTACAAAACTAATTGCAGAACCCTAAGACTAATTCGCGAGACGAATCTAATGAGGTATATTAGTCCATGATTAGCGGATGATTACTGTAGCATCATTGTGGCAAATTATAAATTAATTAGGCTCATTAAATTTGTCTCGCGAATTAGCACCCATCTGTGAAAAAATTTTATAAACAGATTTTATTTAATACTTCTAAATAGCAAGATTCTCTTTGATGTGACGGGTCTAAACTTTAGAGAGGAGGAAACGAACACACTCTTACTCTTAGGCTCAGTTTGCTTACGGAGAGCTAAAGAAAATCTTATTATTTAGAGTATTAAATAAAATATATTTATAAATTTTTTCGTAGATAGATGCTAATTCGCAAGATGAATTTAATAAGACTAATTAATCTATAATTTGCAATAGTGATGCTACAGTAATTATCTGCTAATAATGAATTAATAGATCTTATTAGATTCATCTCGCGAATTAGCCTAGAGATTTTGCAATTAGTTTTGTAGTTAGACTTTATTTAATATTTCTAAATGATAAGATTCTCTTTGACGTGGTAGAACTGACATTGCGGACCAAAACTATACATGAATGCATATAGTTCCCATATGCATGTATAGCTCTCAGCTGTAGCATGTGCTGCACCACTCCACATAGTACTTTATATGATAATTCAACCCTCCAGGTCAATAGTTTCGGCATCAAGTATCAGGTTCTTCGGTTGATCTGACAGTCTCTCTTGGTTTTACCCGCTCGGTGAAGAAAAAAGCAAGCTGGTACTTGGCCGAAGCTCAGCTGGCGGGCTGCCACCGATGGATAATAGAATTTGTACGATGGTTGGTGACTTCGACCGGTGAAGAAGTTAACATGGAGGATTTCTGGAGTGATTGCCTCCCTGAAACTCTCCATGTTTTGAGCTTCGGTATTGATAGATTCAAAGCTGAACTTGACGGGTAATTCAAACATATTGTTTTTATCATAAGTGTACTAGATTATTTTTTTCTAGGTAAAACCGTTGTAAAAATATATGAAGAAGGTGGCTAATTCTGGGAGAGCCAACATGTCACAAGGAAACGCCGATACTGCTTCACCGTATGACGTGCATCAACGTGTTCTAGGTTTCTCCTCACCGTATGACGTGCATCAACGTGTTCTAGGTTTCTCCTCTTCGGTGTGGTCTGATGGAAAACTCATTTTATGGAGCTTATGGCCCAGGACTTTATGCATATACAAATTCAGCCATAGATTGATAAGCCACCAAAGGCCGCTGAGATTCCTAATCGGCTGACCAGCCGATAGCCTAACAGAGATTTGGTGCAGCAGGGAGAAAACTGAACCTAGAAGATGCTTGCCAAGAGGGATCAGGTGTCTTGCGGCTAAAGACTCGGCTATAGCTTGCATGTTTGTGGTAGGTTCAACAGTCTTTCCACAGAATATAAACTTCTCTAAGCACATGTTTGAAAAAGCTGTGTGATCGATATAGCCTTTCCAACCACCGTCATTCTTCGTCTCCAACCGATATGTAGTCTTGGCCAAAAGACTGCTGAATCTGGGGCCGTAATGTTAAGGCCTGCCAGCATGAGGACATCGGCCAGGGTGAGAGTCGCCGGACCATGACCAAACAGAAATGCATTATGCATTGTTGAGGGTGTCTGATAAAAATATGAAGCTGCAAGGAGCATAGATTCATTTCTGGCCATATTTGATAAGGAGAGGTTGATGCGCTGACCGATGTCATATTCATTCTAGGATGTTCTTTTAGAAGCAACCATTCCGAGGCGCCAATTCCTCCATCCAGGGGTTACGCTTGGCTAGGATTAAAAACACAGTTCCAATCTTGCACATTCATGTTAGAATGTTTGAACGGGATGCGGCATGTTTCTAAGTTGATCAGATCTGTGGAATCTGGATCTCCCATAGGACCTAAGCAGATGAGTCCTGGTTTGTCTTCTATGGTTATGGTGATTCTATCTCTAACGTTCTACAAGCGCAAAGAAAATGCTATGAGATAGGACGAAAATTACAAAGGGATAAATAGATCTAGTACCTTGGGGATGTTTGAGAGGGAAGCTATTGATGCAGATTAGATCCGTGCCCCAGTTGTTGAGGAGGGAATCCGCCGTCGTAGAAAGTGCTAAGGATTTGTTGGGAAAAGCCGTCTGCGGGTCCCTCGCCGGAGAAAAAATGAAGATATGTTCTTGAAGAGAGAATGCTCGAAAAGTAGTTGGCTGAGAAGAAGAAGGGTCACGGCGGACGAGTATTTATAGTTTCTGCACTCAGAGGTAAAAATGGAAAATGAAGCGCCGCCCGCCCGGAGCGCAAGGGAGTGTTTGAACATTGTATGCGTACGCGCAGAACCAGAAAGACAGTCATGTTTGGAGAGAATTTTGGGATAAAATATTTTATTCCAGAATTGGGGGGCATGTGTTGATATCATTTTTTGACACGTGTCTGGCCGACGCTGAGGCGAGGAAAATAGCCCATGGAAGCAGGGAATCTAGCAGATGTGGTGTCGGAGCCGAGTGGAGCAAAATTGGCGCTGATGGTTTGCATCAGCAAGTTATCATGTGGAGTCTAGGTTGTGTGCTAGTTGATTAGTTATACAAAGTCTGTTTTCTTTTTAGTCAAGTCATATTATATCGTGATCGACTAGGGTTTGTTAGCTTAGACTATAAATATTGGCCTACGGGCTTGTAATCAAGAATCATCACACAATCAATACAACAAACCCTTTTCTTTACCGTCGGCGACTTCACCAAACCCTAGTTTCGTAGCTTTTTCTTTTCGACGAGTTTTTCCGGTAGTAGGGCTGCATCGCTTTGATCTCCAGCTTGCTAGTAAGTTCTGTGTTTATCGAGCAAATTAGATCTTTGATTGACGGCACATCGCTTCCTTCTTGATCTATTTACTCACCGGTTATCGATATTTGCTATACTTTGCAAGGTTGATTCGTTTAATCTTCTATCATTTAGCTTTATCACAAGTTATCTAGCTTAATCTTAGGCTTCCTATTGGTTGGAGTTACGCTTTATTATTTTAATTTAATGCATAGAATATAGCCGATTAGATTTGAATCTAAGTATTGTTCATGAAGTAGTACGGAGTAATCGGTATTGCCTCTCACAGTGGAATCGGCTGTTTTTAGCCTATTATTATTATATTTGTATTGAGTTTCTGGCTGATAATAGTCCATTATTATTAATCTGTATTGAGCTTCTGGTTCAGAAACAGATAATAGTCCATTATTATTAAATCTATATTGAGCTTCTGGTTCAGAAACAGCCGATAGTATTTAACGTTGCCATATCCCTTATTAATTACAGGTCAAATTAACTGGCACGTCTAGCATCTAAGTAAAGCTAAGCTAATTGGAGCTTGCGCCCCAAATCCTCGTTTGTGTCCACGCAAGATGCCGGTCGCCGGGTTTTTGCGTCAACAGGATGAAAATTATGCATGAATGTATATAGTTCCCATCTGCACGTATAGCTCTCAGCTGTAGCATGAGCTGCACCACACCATGTTGTACTTAATATGTTTTGATTGATCCTGAGATCAGAATCATCCAACCCAACAGGACCTAAATTAGGATCACAGTACATGCATGTTTAGTTTGCTGATAACCATGAGTCACATCTATCACAATGAGTAAGGAGCCAAGGCAAGCATATATACGCATGATGCTGCTACTGCAGCCTGACTAGGCAAAAGCACCGCGCTCTGCTTGCTTCATATACTGTCCTGTCCTGTACACAATCATATTTAGGTTTGGGACTGACAATACCACAAGGATATCAAGGAGGTATACAACAGGCAGACAACCCTTCTCCTTTTTTCTTTCTCAACACATAAATACTCATGGTATGATGATAATCATGACAAATAAAATGGACTCGGTCGCCCAAGGTCTGCGGAGTCATCAAGCGCCTACGCAGCTTTCCCAGCAGCCGTAGCTCGAGCTGAAACTGCCTCCACCGGTCTGCTGGGCATACTCGGAGATCACTTTGCGGGCGCAGGCATCCCATGTCCTTGCGATTTCTCGCAGTGACATGGGCTCTGCTAGACCACGGAGCAATATGCTGAACTTTGACTTGGCCTTTGTAGACAGGTCGTCCGAGTTCCTGCTGCAGCCACAATACACAAAATCAATCACCACCTTCCATATACACCATAATATATGATGCCACACCACGACGCACCTCTGTTCATCTGGAAACTTGTCTAGGAGCACCGGGGAGCATTTGGGGTAGCTAGCAGGAACAAGCAACCTCAACGGCAGAATCGGGCTCTGCCACGCAATTTCAAAATACGACAGAATGAGGCAACCAATGCCAGCACAGACCATTCAACAAAAAGAAAAGGAGAAATCACATGAGGCTGCCTCACCATCTGTGCCGAAGCAAACATGGATTTCAAGCTGGGGCTAACAGCAACAGCAGTAAACGTGCATCGAATGACTGTCCCTTCAGCCCCCTCAGATGTAGCAGCGAATGACTCAGCATCATCCTCAGAGACATGGAGCTCTGTGTCTATGAGCTGTTGGTTTATCTCCTGAATCTCCTCCATTAGAGCATGGTTCACCTGCAAAACGATGCGCATGATACGGGATCACAACACTAGATAGGCAACACTTTGGATACCAGATAAACAACATCTCCCCTTTTAGTTACAAATATGCAAATTAGTGAATGACCATTGTGCTCTACATAGCTTATCTACAAAAATATTGGGAGAACCACACCTCAGCCTTTTGCCACTTGACACATGAGGTTGCAGTTGATTGTAGCTCAGGAGTCTCCACACTATATGATTGCTTCAAGCTATCATTGACGCTTCCAGGCAATGACACATTAAGAGGCATAGCACTAGTGTCCCGCTTCATTTTCTTTGATGTACCACTCCCATCATGGGTTATGAAGTTCCTGGCTTGCAAGCGGCATTTTGTCATAGCGACAAGATCTTCACCCACAGCAGCTCTAGAACCGTTACCAGGTGCTGATCCAGCGATCCTGTCAATCATACTCACGACAGAACCTATATCGCTAACTGCAGCAGTAAGGGATTGGCGCTGAGTTGTTCGCAACTGCATTGCAACACAAAGTTCAACATGAAGCATATGAAGAAAATATTAACATAGACTCTGATATATCATCAAATAAAACTAATTTACAGAGGGTGTCAATGACTTATGTCTATTATTGCCATACAAGGAGAACAGGCTATCAGAGAAATATCTGGATTACGAAGTATAATAAGAAACTGTGTTAACTATAAAGCCTCATGCTCTGTATACTTTCACCTTTCAGATATGCAAAAAGTATTAAGAGCCAGAAGTACAACAAAATTTGACTAGGCAGTAATTGTCATCTTTTGAAGAGCTACCATGGTACAGATTGGTTGCTGGGAAAAGGCATATCCATAACTTCTATAGCCAAAATTTTAAACCTCATTTTCTGTGCTAGTATGTTTCGGAGATTTATAGGCATACACATTCAACAGCACATTCAGAAAAGTATTGACCAAACAATTGTCAAAAGAAAGTAAATAGGAAGCTGGCGAGATACTGACTGCTTTAAGCAAGCGGTCAAGAGGCCTTTCTGCTGCGCTTGATTTGATTGGAACTTGAGTAGGTACGTTAGCCTGACTTCCATCGGCACTTGTGAATTCTGCTAGCAAGGGTGATGCTGATATGCCTGGTGTGTTAACGGCTATTGATTGTGTTTGAGGTGGAAGGGAAGTTTGCTGATGTCCAGCCTGCCCAGTACTAGTAAGTGATGATAAGTTGGAGAGTGGTTTATCTGAATCCACTGGTATAGGAGATGGGGCAACAGGTGGGGATGGAGATGGAACAAATGGTGAGTTAGCTGAATGCAGTGGTGTTCCAGTCTTGAGTTGAGACTGCAACAGATTGTGCTGATCAACCTGAGGAGAATGGTGTGAAATTTGTGGGGATGATGCTTGGAGGTTTTGTGGAGAAGAAATTGGAAAGGCACCACCCTGTTTCATCTGCTGATAATAGTTGCGTTGACCCAGCTGTTGGTATATTCCAGATTTCATTGCAGCTCCTTGCCTAACCTTTAGCTCGTTCATATCATTTCCAGAATGAAGCTGTGGGACCTGCATCTGCCCTTGCTGCTGTTGTTTCTGTAATTGTTGCTGCATTGGTAGCTGCGACTGATGCATTTGCTTTTGTTGCTGTAAGTGTTGCATCATCTGCTGCTGACGCTTTATTTGCTGACTTTGCATAATCTGATGCTCCTGTTGTTGCTGCTTTAGCTGCTGCAATGAGCTTGCGTTTTGTTGCATGGAATTGGTATTAGGTTGCATTGTACTCATCGCATTGTTGGATAACAAGTTACTACTGGACTGCTGCTGTGCATTCATTGCACCCTGCATGGGACCAGTGCTTCCCTGTTGCAATGCAGCACCCATTGAACCATGCTGCACATGATTAAAGTTATTTCCTTGGGCACTCTCCAAATTAGAGCCAGGCTGCAGTGCATTTGTGACATTTTGCTGTGTTGTTGGAACACCAAAGTTTGTTGCTTGAGGCGCAGGTACATGCTGCATGCCAGGTGCACCAGAGGACTGTACTCCTGTGCTCATGCTAGGCAAACTTGCTTGAGGCATCTGATTAGTATGACTATCATGCTGCTGCAAACCTGGAGCCTGTTGTTGCTGTGAAATGTTAGAGCTAGGAGCTTGCCCAACAGATTGCTGAAACTGTTGTTGTCCTGGTGCCTGCACAGGCTTCCTTCTTTGAGAATTTAGGATATTGACAATTTGCTTCTCGTATATTGGGATTTTTTCCCTAAAACCTGTCTGAATGCTGCTCTTGTTAAGTTGCAGGAAGTGCAATGTGCGCTCCAACAATGCTTTGAAGTTCTTCATCTTTTCATACTGGTCTGATGACTTTTGATGAGCTGGCATGTGGTTATCAACATGTTGTATCTTCATAGATATTTTATTGTACAAATCATTGAGTTCTGCAAAGTACTGGTCTTTTAAGTTCTTAATCTGTGCACAAATAAACAAACAAACAATAAAGTGATTGCCAAGGCATTCCATTAAGTTACAAGCATGGCTGGCACAATAAAAAGAAACTGTGGCATCAATAGAAGGAATAATGCGTTTTCTAAATATATGCAAGTCGAAATTAATGACCAAGGAAATATTGATAACAAAAGAAAAGCAGTATATGAATTTAGGACCAGGCATGAAGCAAAAATCCTAACATTTCTACGTTCAGCGATGTCAGTTATCACATCTTATATGCCAATCTCAATCAGTTGAATCACAAATAGATATGGCTAGTTTGTTGGACTAATAAACTCGGCAGCAGGGAGATAGAACCAACTCGCCCTCCAAGGAAGCTCTGACTTTAGGGTTTAAACTCTGCTTGCTTTCATTGATCTCAATCTCGAGTACATATAGAAAGACTTCCTAGCAAACTTAAGCAAATCTCTAACTCGCCAGCTGGAGTCTGTAACAAACTCAATCAACTAAACGAACTCTGGATATAAAATCTCTTTACTACTCGTAGGCATCTGGGACTTCTTGCGGCGCTGGAACTGCTTGCCAAAGAATGTGTCTGCAACACAAATCTACCTATTCTTGGCACTCTTCTTCAATGAACATTAGAAATCTGCAAGTAAAAACTTGACAATGCTAATGGATTGAAACATGCTTTACCATTTGATATATCTCCTCTTGCAAATCACCTGCACCTGGATGACCAGTTTGAGCAGTGGAATCCACAGATGCTGCATAGAAAGCAAGGTTGTTACAACAATCAAGACACCAATGAACAAGCAATCAAGTAGCAACCTAAAACAACATGGAACCAGATGCAAACAGTGAGAAAATTTGCATGCCTACTACCGGAGAAGAAGTCACAACGTTGAATTAAAGATTAGAATACAAAAAAAAATATTGCAGAGTAACAATTACAGAAACACTAAACACAAATGAGGACCACATTTGGTGAAGAAAAAACACTGAAGATCGACCTAGTCAAAATAACAGGCTGTGGACTTACAGTATATAAGTGCACCTGAATTATGCACACGTGGTTGCCATCCCCAAATTTTTTTTATTCCTAGCAATTTAAAGCTTGTTCTCGCAGAATAAATATTGCCATAAGATACTAAAGTTAAATAGAAAGAAATCTTAGATCCCTAAGATGGATAAAACTGCAAGTGGACAACAAAAGTTTTGTTCATATCTGTAGGGCTACAGCAACAAATGATGGTAAACAAAACACAAGCTTAGCTTCAAGAAAAAAAAAGCCCAAAAAGGTTAAGTCTTACACAAGAACTCAGGGAACCGTTAAGGTAGAGAAATAGTAAAAGACTGCAAAGACGGTATATGAGGAACTTACTACTGGATGAAACTTCTTGAAGGCCCCTCGGAGCCTGAATATATTGCTTTTGATCAATGTTATTCTGTTGTAAAAGCATGCCAGCTGAAGTTTGAAGTCTCTGTTGCATTCCCAATTGTTGTTGCAGTTGATTAGGCTGAGACTGGAACTGTGACATCATATGATGTTGAGATTGCTGAAGCTGGTTCTGCTGAGACTGAGGTTGCATCAAACCCATCGATGCCTGCTGAGCATGGTGTTGCTGCTGTGGTTGCTGAATTGCCTTATTTGACATATGCATTCGTTGCATGCTTGAAACATTTGGTGCAGTTCCAAGAAGCTGCTGCTGCTGATTTTGCTGCTGCTGCTGCTGATGCAGATTTGGCATATTTCCCTGGGGGGCCAATTGTTGAGGCTGATGCAAGGGCATTGATTGTTGGTTCAACATCTGCTGCGTCTGTTGCATATTCAAAAGATTATTTGACTGAACTGGTAGCCCAGCACCATTCTGTTGACTGATTAACTGATTTTGTTGTAAATTTGACTGTGGGCCCATTAATTGTGGTTGCTGTTGTTGCAAAGGAATGTTGGACTGTTGAGTTGGCTGAGTTTGCTGCAAAGAAGTCTGCTGATGCATGGAGGACTGTGGATGTTGCTGCTGCCTCATTACAGATTGTGTAGGCTGCTGGAGTAATGACTGCACAGATTGTTGTACTGAGTTCAAAGGATTCTGTTGAATGCCGCTCTGAGTAGCGGACTGCATAGCCATGGGCTGCGTTTGTGAAATGGTGGACTGCCCAGGCTGAAGGCCAGATGACATCTGCATCATGGCCTGCTGTGAAGATTGCATCTGTGTTGACTGCAATAAAGATTGCTGCTGCTGAATGTGTGGTTGCATGAGTGAGTTCTGCTGCAATTTCTGGTTCATCAACATTTTCTGCTGCTGATAAATTAACTGATTCTGTGCTTGTTGTTGTTGTTGTTGCTGCTGCTGCTGCTGCCTACCTGCCATTTGTCTTTGTGCAGCATACATATCTTGTGGAGTACCCTGTGCCAAACCATTGTTCATGGTGTTTTGCGGCATGCCAGACATGTTCTGCAGCGTGGATGTCTGGCTGACACCTGGCAAGCTCTGACCAAGACTAGGGAGAGAACCCTGAACAGATGTAGAAGCATTTGGCTGCCGTGTCTGTTGAGACATCAATGGGATAGCTGATGACTGTGCTGGATTACTGCCTTGTGGAGGAAGGCCAGGTGCTGTTTTAGAAAATATACCATCGTTAAGACAAGGAACACTTACTTTAAAATTGCAACAAGCACACAGAAGAACTCAATGCAACATATTACAGATAAAAAACTGAGAAGGTGAGCTTCATTTTCTGGCACACAGAAGAACTCAATGCAACATATTACAGACAAAAAAAAGAAGAACATCCAGTAGCTTTCCGAAACCAAAGTATTTTGCAAAACCATGGTATTGTTAAAACTATAGTCTTTTTCAAGACTCAACTTGGGATCTCTTTCCTTTCTCTCTTTTTTCTTAGAAAAACAATTTTACTGCACAAATATCTTCCTCATGATCAAGTTTCTAAGAAGCAAATACATCAACAGCACAAAAAGGGTGTCTGTTGTATGTGCATGGTACCTGGACCTGGGGGGTTTTGATTTGGAATCACTTGAGCATTTCCAGGGTTCTGTTGTGTCTTTGTCTGACTCTCCATAGACAGCATTTTCAGAGAAATCTTCCGCAGATAATCAGACTGAGTGATACAAAAGGAAAGTACTTAAGATGTAGCTTTGCATTAATACAGTTAATAAGTACAAGGTGCATGGGCCCATAATATTTTGGTACCAGAAGGCCTAGTATCATTACATAGTATATATGCATTGCTCCATCGTCTATGTTTGGACGATAAAAAGATGCTACAAGAACCTAAAAATTGACCTAAAAGGTTTTCAGATTGTTCAAAGATATCATTGATCCCACCCCATAACTAAAAGTTCTAACTCTGCATGCAGAAGGTAGTAGATTTAGGTTAAAATACCTGGTTGGTGGCTGCAGTATAGATTTTCTCTTCAAAACGCACAGCAATTTTTTGAAGCTCACTCAGCCCCTCAGGCACTGATACTGGCAGATGCTTCTTCAGAGTCTCCATTCTACACAAATAATGAAAGATGTGATATATTGAGATATACTAAGAAATGTGTTCGACTACCATTTAATAAGTCCAAACAAACAGTAAGCCAGAAGCCTGACATATGTACACAGACTAGTGGCAAAAGTGGCATGGAATTTGTGAACAGCTAATGCACAGACATATGGTTGAACAAAGGCAGCTAGGGTAAAACGGACAAATTTAAGTGGCAGGCATATAGAGACACCTACACTGCGCCAAGTTCGCCCTTCAAGCGGCAAGCACCATGAAACAATAAATAGTTTTTTTAATTATTTTTTATCACAATCATGAGTTATTGTTGTGTACTCGCCAACCTAAAAAGAATGAAATGAGTGCGAATGTCTCCTCCCATGGTCGAGGGGAAAGAATGAGTTGACACCATGTGCAGGCAATCAATTCTCCCAGCACATCAGCAGAATCCAAGTCCTCCAGATGTAAAGAAACGTAAGTGCAAATATTTCCATATCTTTGTTACGCAGCTAAGGGCACACAACACAAAGGCTGGTATATAGATGCTTAAGGAGAGACAATAAACGCTACATCATCAACCGTCTACCTAGGATATCTGGCTGGCATTCTAATGGGAGTAACTATTCTGTGGACGCTGAAATAGTTTCGTAAGGTTAAGAGCCAGCCCATGAGCACCCAATGCATAGACAGAGATAAAAAAAAAATGTGCCTGTTCTAAATGAAAAGCTGAAACAGTCTTATTTTGCTTGGATGCAATGCAACAGGATTGCATGATAGGAGAAAGCAACAGCCAAAGTTAAGTCACATTTTGCACGGATTCAGAGATATAGGATAGCATGATCAGAAAATGGTAGAGCTGTTGCAGCTCCAGAAAGCAAGAGTACTGGAGTCCGGCAAATTTTTGTTGGCACATCTTTTTGTGACTTATCTAATTGTCGATGAATTAGCTCAGATGGCAAAGGAGTTAGGTATTGTTGGTTGAAACAAAAATCACCCAAATGTCCAACCGCCTGTAAGCGCCCTGCCACGACCCCGTGTTGCTCGTGGCCTAAATTAGCACTTTCCCTGTGTGTGTCTTTGGTTCAGACATGACCTTCTAGTTATATTTTTGTGTATCCTGTAGCAAGCACAGGATAGCAAGCACACAAGTAGTTTCTGCTCTTCGAATTTGATAATTAAATTAGGCAGAGATGCGTAATCTAGATAGGATGATGGACTGGATGGCAAGGATCCGAGACCCCTTTGCCGCGGAATGACGAGAGGGAGATCACAAATCTACGATGTGATTATGTAGAAATAGGCAGATGAACCAGTAGGCCCATGCGCAGAGATGGATCGCCAAACCCTACCCTAACATAGTAGCGTGATAGCATCCGCGCCGCGCATCTAACACTAGAGAGGGAGGTAGGCATGTGTGCACGAATCGAATCGAACGCAAAGGAATTGAAATTGCATCCCGTCAGTGAGGGGGAAGGAAAGCGAAGGAAGAGGGGAGTGGACGTACATCTTATTGACGATCCTGTTGCGCGCCTCGGGCTGGAGCTGGGTGCGCCAGTCGCCTCCGGCGGGGGCGGCGGCGTTAGGGTCGACGCCACCGGCGGCAGCGACGGCAGCAGGGTCGGCCCCCTGCGTGGGGCGCCAGTTGGCGGCGCCGTCCATGGCCTGCGGCCCGGCCGCCTGTCTAGCTCTTTCTCTCTTGAAATTTGACTGGTGGATTGGATCGATCTGTTGGGCGACCAAGGATCGCCGGTTGCTCTACGGCAAGCAGCAGCTGCAGCAGGAGGAGGAATCGAGGCGGGCGGGCGGGCGACGCGAGAGACCTCGCTCGGCTCGGAGGAAGATCACCACCGCCGCCGCGACTTATTCCTCCTAATCTCTCTTCTTCTTCTTCATATATAAATATATATATATATATTGTTTGCCACCGCGGGCAGGAGATGTTTGGCCCATTACATTCGGGCGGGCTGGATTTGGGCCTTCTTCGTTCTCTTACAGAAAGAAAAAAGGCTCAAAACTTGTTCATTCTTCTATCCAGCAGCAGCCTGTCTGGCCCAACTCTATCGCCGCCCGTCCGCGTCGCCGTTGGAGGAGGAAGCGCCTGCGCCGGCACCCGCGCGGCGGCGGTTGGTAAGCCCCAGCCCCAGCCCCAGCTCCGGCCCCGGCCCCGGCCGCCGTCCTGTGCTTCTCCTCCGCCTCTCTAATGGTGATTCGGAGCTGCTCTTCTTTCCTCCGTGGACTGCTGATTTCCAGAGCGGCGTGGAGGAGGCAGTACCCCCTCTTCTTGGCTCTCAGGCCTCCTGTGCCGCCGCCTTGCATCCCGCCGCCGCCCACACGCTTCTTCTCCTCCTCACGGCGCTCCACCAAGAGATCCGCCGCAAAGACGCCAATGGACTCCGCTGCCGCAGGCGAGCCGTTCTACGTCGTCCGCAAGGGGGACGTCATCGGCATCTACAAGACCCTCAGCGAATGCCAAGCTCAAGTCAGCAATTCGGTATCTACCTTCGACTTCCGTCAGTTCCTTTTCCTTGCTACTAATGCTTGCTTGCTCACCATGCCCCTGCCCCTGCTGCTGCTGCTAGGTTTGCGACCCTTCCGTCACTGTCTTCAAAGGCTACTCTCTGCGCAAAGACACCGAGGAATATCTCGCTGCGCGCGGGTTAAGGAACGCCCTCTACGCCATTGACGCAGCAGATGCACGAGATGAATTGTTCGACGATCTAGTTCCCTGCCCTTTCATGGTAACGCAACCAAACCAGCAGCCAGCTGCTGCAGAGCCACGCTCTGTGAAGAATTCTGCAATGCAATAAGTGCCCACCAGTTTTGCTTGATAATATGTAATTAGGCTTGCATCTCATTTGCTACCATCCTCCTAGAGTGATGATTGTGCAATTTGTTGTGATTTCAGCAACCTGATGCAGCTGCATCCTCAACTTTGAAAAGGCCACACGAGATTGTGAGTAGCATTTTCTTTCCCACAATAGAGGTGTGAATAAGTGATCCATTTAAAACTCACCTCTATTTATCTCATTTACTTGCACCAATAATCACTTTCTCAAGGAAACTGGACCATCAAAGAAGCATCCCAAAGTTGATGAGCAGGAACCATTACCTGAGAGTCATGTGAGTATGAATAATGCCGTGTGCACTCCGTACATTGTTCCTTGGTTCGTTTCTGTAGTTACGGTATCATACTAGCATGTATATTTGCAACTTATCTTTGCTGTGATGATACATGAACTTTTCTCATCAGCAGGTTTGACCTTTTATGCAGCTCTCTTGTATTCTTGAATTTGATGGTGCTTCTAAGGGAAATCCTGGGAAAGCAGGTGCTGGAGCAATAATAAGGCGGTTAGATGGTTCGGTGGTATGTAGTACAACTGTTAGCTAAGCTGTTATGTTCTATTAACATTCAATCACCATGCCTATCTGGTTAACATGTTATGATCTTTACTGAAGATTGCTCAACTTCGTGAGGGTCTGGGTATTGCAACCAACAACGCCGCTGAATATCGTGCGCTGATCCTGGGGCTGAAATATGCGGCCAAAAAAGGATTTAAGTATATTCGTGCTCAAGGAGATTCTAAGCTTGTCTGTAACCAGGTGAGTGGTGATAGCTTTCTACTCCGCAGCTTGTATGTTCTACTGTGAACTATCAATCAATAGACATTTAGCGTGTGCAGTTCGTTCTGACTCTCTAATCCCACTAAATTATTAAATTTGTGGATGAATGGAAAACTCAAAATGGGTCTTTTACAGGCTTTGTTTGTTACCTCAAATGTGATTTGGCCACACAGTTTTATTCAGTCTTGTTTTGCGAAATGGATTTTTTTTTTATTCAACGCGCCAAAGTACATGTTCTTCTGTTGAAACAGCCCTTGTTCAAATCAGGTCTGATTAAATTAAAGCCATCTCGATGCATATAAAATCTTATAAAATCTCTCAGTAGTCCTTGAGCAGCTGGATACTGTAGTAACGTTCATCTTTTCCTTAACAAAACTAACACATTGGACTTTCTGGAGCAGGTCCAAGATCTCTGGCGTGCTAGGAATGATAATATGGCTGGCTTGTGCAAGAAAGTTAAGGAGCTAAAGGGGACTTTTCAGTTATTTCAAATCAGGCATGTTTTGAGGGTAGGTGTCACATCTTTTTTCTGTCTTCTGACCTTGTTCAATTTTCTTTTAGACAAGCCAGCGTTATGGTTTGCCATTTGCATGCACTGCACCACATTAAATTCTTCATTTATTCTTTTTTTAGTGCTGGAACCTACCATATAGTTTGCCATGCAAAATTTAATGTTGACAATCACATATAATCAATTCTCAAAAGATACCAGTTCCAGAAAAAAAAAAGGTGGAGTAACCTGGTATTACCTTTATCCTCCACCCTCCCTCTTCTGCGGAGCTCTGTGAGAGTTGCATAATAGCTATTTCGTGCACGTTAGCATGCCTCTACGTTTTCTTGCAATTGAAGTAGTGAAAAGCCAAGATCGATGCACGGCCAATTCATGATTGCTTCAGATTGTCTCAGTTAAGTGGTAACATATTTCTTCCAGCAATTTCCTCTATCTGTTTTACTTGTAGCCATCATTTAGAATTGACATCTAATAAACATATAGATTGACATCTCCACTGTTTGATATGGCCTTTCCACTTTTATTTACAATAATCAAGATACGGCAATTTTTAGAAGTAATGCTTTTCATCAGCCATCTGGAAGGCTCTTCAGTGAAGCATAACTTGTTGCTAGAATCCCTTTTTAACTGGATTCAATGTTGGTCCGACAGTCCCTCTCTCAAGAAAGGAGGTTGGTCCAACAGTCCCTAGCTAGAATGCTGGTACCCCTGTCACTCATGCGGCCTTGTTTCTTGCGCAGGATTACAACTCAGCTGCCGATGCTCAAGCTAACTTTGCAGTCGAACTTCCTGGTATGAATTGCTGTGTACCCTTGTGAATTGCTAGCTACTATGCCAAATGCATTGTATTAGACCTAATTTCTTTGTCTCTACTACAGTCGGTGAAGTTCAAGAGCAGTCAAACTTTCCATGCTAGCAGTTTTTTGTTGTGCTCCGATCTGGTTTGTGAATCCATCACTTAGGTGCTGGGACTGAAGCTACGTCACGTTTGTTCAGTTCCCATTGACAGTAAAGGAAGAGACAACACAGCAGCTGTAGTCGAAGTTGTAGTGAATCTGATATATCTGCGGGGTATTATTGAACCGGATGAGTTGAGATATTGAGTACATTTCTAAGAGATTTAATCAACTCAAAACTTTTGTGTAGTGCATTGGCTGCATTGTAAAGGACCAGTGCTTGCTGATGTGCAATGTTTGTATTCGAAATATTATTGCCGAACAAATCTAGATCAATGCGAACGGCTTGAGATTCTTGATGCAACAAGTTATCATCAGTAAAGAAAATTAAATAATTTGCACACAAGGAAGTTTTTTTCAGATCCTGAAGATGACATTTTGTTGAAAGTGCAACCGGCACCAGATCATGGCATGGATATGTTGAAAGTGAGGCTGGCAAAATCATGGAGGATGCGGATGGATGGTTGAAAGTGCAACTTGTTGTCTGTTGAGTTGATACTCGCGCGCACATGGACATGAGCCGACTCCAACTCGCCTGCCTTTCCAACAAGGGAGGGGAGCGGAGAGAAGCCAAAAAGATTTAAGAATAAAATTGATGTGTTGAGAGTGGGATTTGAACCCACGCCCTTTCGGACCAGAACCTTAATCTGGCGCCTTAGACCAACTCGGCCATCTCAACATTCTGCCAATGTGTAGCGTTCTAGAACTCTACCAGGATGCAGGTGCGGATCAATATCAATTTTCTTAGCCCCTGTCATGTCATGGGCGCACAAGGCTGCCCATCGGGTTTGCGGGCGCGGACTGTAAACCTATGGATCATTTTATTTTTTGTTGACTTGTAGTAAATTTAATGTTTTCCCTCTTTTACTTCCTACTTTATTGAATCATGTATGTATGTGGTGAATTGATGACTTTGTGTGATGTAGCGGTCACTTGTCATTTATAGTTTTATTTCTTCTGGTACCTTTTTAGTGAACTATGAACTTGTTAGTCATCATATATTCCTATGCACCAGTCGCTTACGAGAAGAACTAGCATAGTAGCACAGGTGTGGTTAAACTTTTAAATTCATCACGGGTATAGATTTTCTTAACAGTTTAAATATTTTTCATAGGCACAAATGTAGAATGACAAAACTCAGTGGGTTTATACGTGGTGCTATCTCTAGGGTGGCCGTTGTGCTGTGCGGCTGAGCCTTTCTTCCTTGCTCTCCTCTCTGTGGGCTGTCTGTATGTATTCTACTATATGTATCATATAGTACTATACCATGTTACGTTACGTTACGTTACAATAATCATATATGTCCTCCCTGCAATAATAACTAATCTTACAATCATGATCATCCAAACACAATGCAGGTCTAGTTATTCATTCAGGCCCTTGATTATTGACTGCTGGAGTTGAGCATTGACTGGATCCGTCCGTCCCGGTCGTAGGCCTCCACGATCTTCTTGGCGTATCCCGGGATGTGCTGCTCAGCCCTCTGTTTTCCCCATGCCCGCCTCACATGCAGGTAATTCCGGATCGTGTGGTAGTCCAGAGAGTAGCGTGCGAACTCCAGGCCCTTGGGACCAACCTGCATGCACAAACACCATCCAAACCATCTCATTCATTCAGGCCCTGCTGCTGCTGCTGCTAGTCCTAGTCTGCACACAGCCTTACCAGGTTCAGCAAGAAGGCCAGAATGTTGCCCACAAACCTAGGAGCTGGTCTCGAAGGCCCTTTCCCTGCACATTAATTCATTCCTAATGTAATGTAATCCACCAAACATATTCCTCAATAATTCTTATTATTACTAGTTCTAATATTTCAGATCAACGATTAGGGGAGCTAGCATGCACGTTCATACCTAATTTTGCTGCATCGTCGGCTTTCACTGTCTCCATAACAAACGGTTGCCTCGCGCCCTGAAGAAAGCAACACATACTCTTGTCAATACTAATGTCCTAAGAATCCTGCACTACAGTCACTGTTGCATCAATTCGATCAGTAGCTGCGGATGCGATGCATACGCTGCTCACTGTAGGCGTGCTCTCCAGAAGGCCCTCCACCAGGCTCAGCATCTCCCTCCCACGATCGTTCCTGATGAAGGCCACGCTCAGGTCAATATATATAATTCACTGATGATGCATCCCTGCCAACAACACTCGCTGTACCTGACTGTAATGTACTGAGGATGCTGCGTCATGGAAACCCCAGCATATTTTGGTACGCCCATATACCCCACCACTAAATCCTGCACAGATTTTCCACAAAACACCACCCTTCAGGCTCTAGCTGTGAGCTGCTTCTCCACTCCAGGACAAGTAGAGAGCAGACTGTTAAGATATATAGCAAGACAATGATACAAAGTACTACAGCTAGGCCGCTAGGGCCTAGGATAAGAAACCTTTTCTGTGTCCATCCAAATCAACAGCAACAAGAGACCTATTCAAATTCAAAATGGTGGAAACCTTACCGCCAAGCCATTTGTGTAGTCAAAGCAGCTGCCGATGGTATAAGCAAAGCATTAGCTCAATTGTGAGCGGGCAATTAAAGTTTTGTGGGTGAAAAAACAGCAACCCATTTGTACAGAGAATACCTGTAGCATGATGGTGCAATAACGTCAACCAGGTCGTTTGCTGGCAGGCAAAAATAGGGAACCTGCTTCAAATTAGGCCATATATAAATTAAAAGATTCCATTCTGTTCCATTGTGGAAAACCCAAAGAAAGCGTCAGCATAATAGGCAAACAAATATTTACCTCTTCAATATGTCCATCTAGATGCTTTAAGTGAACCTGTAAAAGTTCTAGGTCATACAATGTCATCACGCATCAAAAGTTTCTAAGCGAAAGCATGACAACTCCTATGATCCTATCCCATTCATTTGCCATGCATGAAATGCCCAAAACGGGGAAAAATCTATGCAGCTAATTGATTCAATGTCCGACCTTGTAGTCCTGCATAAATTCATAATGAAGAACAGTTTCTGGCTCACTGCTTGCCGCCTTCAAGAATTTATCGAGTCCTTCACGTGTACCATTGTCAACTGAGAAAAATTACAGTATGTCAGAGCTACAATATATCTTTCATGCAACATAATAACAGAAAAATGTAAAGATTGACTGGTTTGAGAGAAGCATTGGAAATTACCACAGTTTGTGCCAAGCACATAAAGCTTTTCCAAACCAAGGTACTTTTCTACAGATCTCAAGGCTGTAATCCAAACAATAGCTTTAAAAACCGCGACATATGATAAACCATCACGAATAGAAATAGAAAAATGGCTAGTTAAAGGAAAACACCTTGCACTTGACAACCGACACCACAGAAAAGAAGGCGCTTTACACCAGCTGCCTGCCAAAGGAAATCGCTAAACTCTCTGGATTGATCTAAACTGGTCACTATTATGCTGACACAGTAGGATGCATCTGGTTATGGCCAGAGTAATGATTGGAATGGATTTGGGAAGCCACTGGAATATGTAGTCAAATGGGTGTTCCAGGTTGAAAAGGCTAATGGAATTACCCTTGCCGAAACAACCAAATCAAATAAAATTTAAATACTTCTAACTCCCTAGAATTGGGAAATGGGAACAAGTATCTGGACCAAGTAACCCAAAATTAATGTCGGAACGGCCAATGTTTCTGCCACCATGACCCGTTATTAGTTACTTCTGTATGTTTAAGAAGGGGAAGGAGGCAAGGTGCCCAGCTTGTTCAAGAAAAGGGAAAAAAGGAGAAAAGTATAGTTTCAAAAGGAATGGTTTACCTCTACTAAGGCAAGCGTATTGAGATTTGGCGATAATGTTGGCTTCACGCCTTTTGCTGCAATAACTTCATCTGGTGTCCTACAAGAGCATGGCTACCGAAATTAAATGCTTCCATTCTAGCAAGCAAGGGACATGATGATTAGCATGAATAATTCATGGATGAACTGATAATAACAGTTTTAGCTCAAGATAGTTGCAGAAAGTGTGGAGGTTCAAATGTATATGCCGTTAAGGAGTGCTTTGCTTATACACAAGCCATATAGAAAATTTCTGAAATCCATCGGTTTCACAATACCTGGCCAAAACAGGCCTTGGAGCAAGCCTGTCGTCAGGATCACTGCAGAGGGTAACAAAAACCATTGTTTAAATTAAACCCACGTGGTCATGATTGTGCGTTGCAGAGAGAAAGAAGGATGTGGCATCTGATTCTTGTCTGGGTGCCTTTGTACACAAACCACAGCATCGACCATATTTGCTTTCAGCATCTCAACAGCGATTGTTGTCACAATTCCTGTCCACTGAGCTCCTGCATGTAAGGCGTAGATATATATTACATGCGACACAGGTGCGTGTGTGGTTTTGGTTTCTTGAGGTAGACCATGTGGTACACTGCATATGTTTTCTTTTTTCCTTCCTTGCAGAGATGCAGGTTGGGAACAGGTAATGCTGGTAAAGGAGGAGGAGCAGGAGAATCCACAAGAGGTAAGATAGTACCTTGAATTGGTTCGGTCTTCCTGGCATACAAGAGTTGATCATGGACTCCAAAGTACATTTCATCCATGCTTTCCTTCCTGCCTCTCCCATGGACTAGTGGCTCAAGATCCTACATATGTATATGATGTTGGCATTTGTAAATTTGCGTCAATTCAATTGTGTAGAGCGTTACTACTTGTTGCAGGCGACGGGCGGATTCATCAAAGGATTAGCAGAGCTAGGTAGGTGATGTGAAGATGGAGGGGGGAGACAACCTCGACGCGGGACATGCCGTCGCCCAGGAAGGCGCAGGCGGTCTTGACATGCGCAACGTAGTATGTGTCGCAGAGGCCACAGCGGCTGAGATGAGGAATAATGCAGAAACACAAACAGAGATGAGCATCGCATCGCATCACACATTTCACACAGCACAAGATTGAGCTGCAGGCCGAGCAATCTAATGCATACCTGCAGTGGTCCTTGGCAGGGTAGACGGCGCCAGGAGGGATGGGCTTGGATTTCTGCCGCCAATCCTCCCGGAGAGCCTTGGCCTGGAGAGTTCCTTTTCTCTTGGAGGAGGAAGACGAGGAGGCGGCGGCGAAGGAGAAGCGGCGGGATCCGGGATCAGAGGGAGCCGTCGGGGAGGCGAACAAGGAAAGGGAGAGGCAGGTGCTGGAGGCCATGGAACTCGCTCGCAGCCTCCCTCTCCTGCTAGTCTCCAACACAGCGAGCAGCCAGGAACGATGACGATGATGATAAGAGGCAGAGGCGAGGAATCGAGTGGAGGGAGATCGTGGGCTTGGTGGGCCTGTCTATAAAAGGCTTCCCTTGCAAATAAAATGGACAGGACTGAAGAAGAACAATAACCTAACCAAAAAAAGAAGACCGAAGGACGAAAGCATGGCCCTGATCACACGAAACAGGCTATACAAGACTATCATACTATCCAGAAAACAGAAAAGGCTGAGACACCACAAGTAACAACTGCAAACAGTCTCCCACTTCCACTTCCTCACACTTCCATTTCATATATCCAGGCCAGTCAAAAACAGGCCATACAAGACTATGCATACCAATCCAAAAACTCAATTTGCAACTTGCCCCCTTTCTGTGACATAAACAAAGGCCAAAATAAAAGGCAGCTGTTCATTCATGTTATACAGGGTCAAAATCACAAACATCCACATAACACAGTCCTATGTGCCAACCATTTACCACATCAGTACTAACTAGTAAAAGAGATCTAGCATACCTTTTGCTGACTGCGTAAGCCCTGAAACCACACCAGCAGCAACACAACACCACCACCAATCGAAGGCTTGGTGACACCAACAGAGATGTGAGCAGCTAGCAACACCCTCAGTTCTAGAATCTAACAGATTAGAGGGCGCAACCTGTGGTGAAACTAGACCAATGTATGGCAACCCTATCCCCCAAAAAATCCCCTCAGATAGCCTATCCTCCAAGAAATCCAGTAAGCCTTCGGATCATTGTTGCTTCAGAACCAGCATCAGCTTGCACTCAGATACCCATCGATTCCATAATCGATGCTCAGCTCTCGCATTGGTGGGATTGTCTCCATGGCAAACACCATCAGGTGAGGGTACCGTTCATCCTCGTTGCCACGGACTACAAACTGCAGGAACACGTTCGGCGTGCAGCTGTGGCTGATGTAGCAGGCCACGTTCCTCTTCTGGGACACATCGAGAAGGTAACCTGGCCCTGCAAACTCAGCGAATTGGGGTCCCCTGATGCTTGGGTCGACGGCTGAGCCATCTCCCCACTCCTTCCATCGCTCCGGAAACCGCTTCGGGTCGATGATGCTGCGATCCTCCATCAGTGCATTGCCTGAATGATCATCCATGATGACCACATCCCCACCGTACTCGCACACAAAAGCACCCGGCGGTATCAAGTCCAGCGCCCTAACACCCCAGCCTGTCTCGTTGGAGCGGAACACCTCCAGCCGGTGCTTCATCCCTCGCTGCGTCACCCGGTTCACGCAGGTCATGGGGCACCCACACAGAGCACCGCATTCATACACCACCGGTCTTCCCATCACCAGAGTGCCATCCTCATTGTACGCCAGTCCTCCAGTGTTCTTCCTCTCGCATCTGCACTTGGAGCCACAGCCCGAGGCGCAGTGGCAGCCCCTCTGCCGCCTGACCGGCCCGTGCGCTGGGGGCACCGGAAACTCGGGGCGGACAGTGTACTCAAATAGCAGGGGAGACCTGTCATCATCCAGCTTGTTGCAGACGGGGACGCGAAGGACCTCCGCCCCCTTGGAGAGGTCAAGCGAAATGTACCTCGGCGGGCGGATTCTGGAGTCCATGGCGTCATTGAGCTGCTTGGCGGTGTGCCAGCTCTTGCTGCCTAGCTCCTCCTGGCCTGGGAGACGCGCAAGCTTGAACTTGCAGACGTCGTGGCCGGACTTGCCAGGGCCGAAGGTGGAGCTGACGACCCTGTAGAGGCCGTCGTAGACGTAGACCTTGCGGTTGGGGTTGGGGCTCTGGTCGCAGACGTGGCCGCGGATGACGCGCACCTCGACGCCATAGAGATAGCTGTTGTGGAGCGCGAGGTTGCCGCGCTCGAGCGTCTGGTCGGCGTGGTGGTCGAGGCGGTTGCGTTGGCGGCCGCCGCTGCCGGTGTAGACGAGGACGTCGCCGGTGTCCTCGTCGTCAAGGTACCCTCCGGAGGAGACGATGCTGGTGGCAACAGGGTGGCCCTCGTTGACGAGGCTGGCGGGGATGTAGCCGATGCCGGCCTGCGGCGCGGTGTGGAGGCCGACGACGCAGAGCTCGGCGCGGTAGTAGAAGGCGTCGCCGACGAGGACACCGGGGATGTCACCGACGATGCGGACCTCGCGGTGGAGCCAGTGGCCGGCGGAGAGCATCCGGCTGGAGGCGCGGAGGTCGACGCGGTTGCGGGCGCCGGCGGAGGGCTCCTGGCGCTGGTAGGCGACGCGAAGCGCCTCGAAGGTGAGGCGCGCGCGGCGGACGAGGGCGCGGTAGTGGAGATGGTCGGCCGGGGTGAGGTTGGCGACGCGCACCATCTCAGCGGCGGGGCGCGCGCGCTTCTTGGTGGCGGAGGGATCGGATCCGCCCGCGCCGGAATCTCGAGGCAGCTGCATCTCCTGCCGAGGGGGCAGAGGAGGAAGCGGGGGAGGGAGAGGGAGAGAAGGTGCGGCGGAGGAATTGGGGCGGAGCTGTGCGGCGAGGGCTTCGAGGTGGAGCTGGGATTGGCGAAGGCAGCGGGCGAAGAAGGCGTCATCGTCGGGGGAGGGAGCAAGCTCCCTGTGGAGGGCGTCGCAAAGCTCCGGGGTGAGCGCGAGCATCAGCGGCGGCGGTGCTGCGATGGGGATGGGGGTTTGTGGTGGGATTGGGCCATCGGGATCGGGTTTGGGGATGACGGGAAATTGCGAGAGGAGCTGTGCAATTTGAGGCGGCGGCGGCGGCGGCGGCGGCGAGGACCCCATTGGCGACGCGAGGGCTAGCTGGCCCGCCCCTCCCTCTCCGGTGGGTGGACAGCTCCGGACAGACGAGCGAATCTCCCTCCCTCACCGCCCACGGCTGCTTCGCGTAGAGATGCCCGAATGAATTTTGAAAGATTTAAATCGAATCCAAAATTTAGAAATGTTTGGTTCAGATTTTGTAGTGCAAACGTGTTTGTAACACAAAATGAGCGAAAAGTGCCAACTATCATGCAATTTACTAAATTATTTACTGGTGATATCTTAGCCGATCAAATAGAATTTTACTATGCATGCTACGCATAGCTGCAGAGAGACCATATAGATAGACGACTGGTTGGTGACGAAATGATAACGATGATAACACTTGAAGAGATATCTACCATCGTGCTGTGTTGGAAGAATCTTCATAAAGTGTGTCGATGGAGAAAGAGCATTATGATAGTGAATTTTTATAAAAAAATATAGTACAAATATGAACAACTACTTAATCTTACCTCTACGAGTACCTCCAAGAGACTAGGCTAACTGATGCTTAAGATTGACGACGTAGTCACCGTAGGTGTCTCGCTGCCGATAGGCACATCTCCTACTACTGAAAAGAAATGTACATGCCGAGTTCTCAGGCAGATTCCATCATAAGAAATCTTACCAGTTGAGTTACGCTCACTTTATATTATGACAGTGATTTGAAGTTGGTTCGAAGGGACTAGATCAGAATACGTATATATATATATGTATGTATATATATATATACAAAATACCGTTATAAAGACTAATCACATATGTATGAACGGATCTAATAATAGTAGATTAGTTTAATCGGACATGCTTTTGTTATCGTGGATGCCGTCCGATGGGAGGTAGAGTACTTCTAGCTGAATGAGGAGAGAACTGTGTTAGAATTTGTTATTTTTATGCGAAATAAGTGAAGAGGATAGGATAAAAAATTGTGGTTGTTCCTTTTAACCAAGAAAAAACATTTCTATTTGCCATATTAATATGCATTATTATGCCCTGTACTTATTTTTGCATTTTCTATTTTTCTTTATATATTTAGCCAAACTCAGGTGTACCAAAAGTGTGATATGGGCTGGGCGTTATGCTCGATATCAGTTTTGGCGTCTCGGGCCTGTAAGCCCAGCCCAAGAAGGGAATCTATCACATCCAGAGAGACGGATCGTGTTGCGGTTGCGGCCGGAAGAGAGAGAGAGAGAGAGAGAGAGAGAGAGAGAGAGAGAGAGACGAGAGGAGTCGAGAGAGATTCCGCCACCGCCAACCTCCGATGCCGCCGCCGCCGCCGGGCATGACCCTCTGCCGCCTCCCCACGGCCACCCTCGGGCTCCCCCTTTCTCTTCCTTGTTTGCTGTCTCGTCCCCGCCTTTCCCTCGCCGCACGTCGCGCCAGGGCCGTCGCCGCCAGGGCCTCCTCCTCCTCCTCCTCCTCCTCCTCCTCCTCCTCACCGGACTCGTCCTTCGGCTCACGGATGGAGGAATCCGTCAAGAAGACAGTGGCCGACAACCCCGTAGTCATCTACTCCAAGTCATGGTGCTCGTAAGATCAACAGCCCCAACTGAGCCAAACCTAGCATTGGTTCATTAGCTTCGATTCGTCCTCACCTCATCTGGTTCCATGCCATGACATGCTCAACGTGGCCAGATATTCCATGGAGGTGAAGGCGCTCTTCAAGAGGATCGGCGTGCAGCCGCACGTCATCGAGCTCGACCATCTCGGTCTGTCCCCTTTTTCCCCTTCATGTTTTCCCTTTCGAATTCCCGATGCAATGCTCTCTTTAACGCACCTGAACTGATAGCGCTCTTTAATTCGGACTTTCAGAGCAACTTAAAATGCTGTCATATATGCAATCGTGTATCGTTACCATCGAACGTCTGACCGTGACATAGCGCCAACTTATTCTATACCTCCCTGTTAAAGATGGGCGTGGTTGAACCTTGGAGCGAACCGCAACTGATCCATCGATCCATATGATATGTGGAGGATAACCGCTCTATCCATTTTGATTAGTTGCTGATCCGTGGTGCCCCGACGGATATTACGGATCAACCTGCTCCAAGCTGTTATGCTTTCTGCTGCTTGCGAGCGTGGCTGGCTTGCTGCTACTTCAGGGGTTCAAATGCATATATTATATATACCCTGCTTCCCTGCCGATTATTGGCACAGTTATTTATCATATTCATTTGTGCACAATTTCCACAAACTATTTTGTAGGTGAAGTATGCAATGGTGCCATGAGAACATGCTCAGCAGTTCACCTTATTGACTGGAAGTCTAACAATTCACATGAGTTTCTTTACAAGGAAAATGACCAAGATATAAAGTATCATAATCACTGGCTTCTACATCACATAATAACGTGGTTGTGCATTACATTAAATCCACGAGCGACACAGGATGTATCTGGCTATCTGCATGAGAAACCGTTTTGTTTAAACTAAAAAAAAGAACTTTTTTTTTGGCCATTCTTACCCAAAAAAGCATCCTCCAGCCGCAGCCATCCCAAAAACAATGAACCACACATCAGCAAAAAGAAACTTAGAAACTCGAGTGAATGAACCAGGCTGAAAGCGCTAACGTAGAAACAGATATGAGTATTCAGCTAACACAGCTCTGTTGTTCTTCTCATCACCGGCAGCGATGGGGGAGGCTCCCTCAAGCAGTACGGCTGTAGGGAGGCTCAGCTGCTTCATTCTTTAACGGTGGATGCTGCAGCTGGCAGCGAAGGATGCTGCTCCTTCACGCAAGACGGCTGCACGGAGTCTCTGATGCTGCACTCCTCGTCGGAGGAGGATGCCAATAGCAACGGGGCGGCTGCTTCGCGATGCACGTAGGCACCACGGCCGGCGGCATCAGATATTCAGATGGGGGATGCCACCGCCTTGCCGCCGGATGGATCGATCCATTCGATCCTTTGGTTTTCCAGGTCCTGATCCGCTGCTCCTGCACCGCTTCATGGGTCAGAAACAGGGCCCATTTGGGTCATTTCTATGGATCGGTTCGATGAACCGTCGGGTCGAGCCGAACCACGCCCATCTTTATACCCTGTCACACGGGTAATCATTAGGGGGATTGAGTTGGAACAATTTCATCTGTTCAAAGCTCTCTGACTTCGTGGACAATTTGGTTTGAGGCCATTATAGATGTTTGTTCAGATATATGCATACATACATGAACAAGTGCTCCTGACCACCCAAAGTCCCAAACCATCAGGAATGGAAAAGGTCTTGCCAAAGCCCTAGAGCAGTTCGGATTTTGCCAAGCCTGAAGGTTTAAAAGAACATCATTGCTCCCTCAGAATTGAGTATCCATATCCTGTGGCCAATGACTATCCTTGTTCTACCATGGATTTCATCAACAGCTGTATACTTACCATTGATGGTCATCTCCGGTCAGCCAAATGTGCTATGGTCACAAATTTTTGCCCTGTGTGATACAAATGATTGGTAGCTGTACATCTATTTCGTGTCCTTTGGTAGGTGTACTACATATGTCAAACATGATTGTCCTTTCAGTCTCTTTCCTCACATTCTTCACTTGGCTGGCCAGTTGTATGGCCTTTCCTAATTGTAACCTACATTTTCATTGTTGCGTTTGATGTTCTACTTCAGCGCTGTCAATTACAAACCCCATAGCATGCAAACGCACATTGACCAGTTGCTTGAACTAATGCATACACTAGTTTTACTCTTACCAGACATCATGCATGCCCATAGGCACCTGGGATTTACAAGTACTTCTTGATTCCTAACTTTTGGGTGTGCTAGTGAAGTTGGTCATGTCAGCATATCTAAATGTGTCCTCGCTGTTTTTTTTTTCTTTTTGCAAAGCCACATGCACTGAACGATTGTGATTTTTTGTAGTTATTTCCTGCTGGAAAAAGAAAGTGTAGTAGGTAGAATGCAGTGGTTCTGGATATCAATTTGCATGTTGATGTTATTATGCAACTGACAGCCAATCCCTTTCAGGCGCTCAAGGACCACAACTACAAAAGGTGTTAGAGAGGCTGACTGGACAGTCTACTGTTCCTAATGTTTTCATCGGTATGTCAGGTTTCCGTTTCTCCCCACCTTTTATACTCTACCTAGCTTAGCTTCTCTTTTGTTCATGACTAATTAGCAAAATCAATCAAAGATTTTTCATTTTAAGCAGGGATATTTGCAGCTGGTGTCCTTGAGTGCAAATACTGATAGATAGGTGTAATGTTTGCAGTTTATACGGAAATGAATCCGCATACATGAATCTGTTATTTTGATTTACATTGCATGACTTGCACACTTCTAACTAATTATTTTGTCTTATTCCAGGTGGAAAGCATGTTGGTGGCTGTACAGGTATTATTCTTTGTTGAATGCTAATCAGAAGAGTGTATTCTGCATGCTAATCTTGTAATATTTTCCCACGTTAATAACTATTAAGCTATTCCTCCTACATGGCACGTGAGGTGATTGAGAGGGTTCAGCCAAATATGCATATTCTTTTAGCACTTGGGGAATAATAAAAGCAAATAGGTCATCTTGAATTTGTGCTATGTATAAGTACCTGTGCCATTGATGGAAAGGAAAAGGAACCGCTAATACTGTGCCTTATGCTGTAGATACTGTGAAGCTGCATCGCAAGGGTGAGCTAGCTAGCATGCTGTCGGACCTGGATATCGACATTAACAACTCATGACAAGATGGAGTGTGGTTTGCGGAGTTGAGGCTTGAGAAACTCGGGTATCGAGTTATTTAGCCTTTTACAGATCCACTATGTTTTGGTATGGCAAAACTGGTGCCACTTACACATTTTTTGTTCGGTATAACACCTAGTAAGTCACGGAACTTGACCAGTGTATGCAAATTGCAAATACTGTGTTTGCTGAGCAATTTCTTGTTCTTGGCTTTTGTTGTTTCCTGCTCATGCATACTGTAGTAGTGTTGCCGCCGACGGAGCAGGTAAGTTAGCTGAGTTACTGGTTGTTGTGGTCCGACCCGATGGATGCGATGAACATGAATGGCCTGAAAAGCTGGGTGGTGTTGCGTTGCGTTGCATTGCATTGGGTTTGTTACGCAAGGACAAGTTTGCTCCTTGAGGGAAGCGTTGCAATCACACGGCTCCGGCAGTGTGGTTGCGGCATCCCCCAGAGCCGACACGACGAATCTCCACTACTAGCTAGTCTTATCCCTAGCTATATATATGATCCATCAAGCTAAAGAAGAATCAGAATCTCACAGCAGCCAAGGATTGACGCTTCCAGCTGCCGACGACGTCGAGAATGCTTCCAGCCGCCATCGCCTGGTGCCTCCTGCAGCTGCTCCACCCTTCACTGGTGGTGTGCCAGCAGCAGCAGGCCGCCGGCGCCACTCGCGCCTTCTTCGTCTTCGGCGACTCGCTGGTGGACAGCGGCAACAACAACTACCTGGCCACGACGGCGCGCGCCGACTCGCCGCCCTACGGCATCGACTACCCCACGCACCGCGCCACCGGCCGCTTCTCCAACGGCCGGAACGTGCCGGACATCATCAGCGAGTACCTGGGGGCGGAGCCGGTGCTGCCCTATCTCAGCCCGCACCTCGACGGCCGCAAGCTGCTGGGGGGAGCCAACTTCGCGTCCGCCGGCGTCGGCATCCTCAACGACACGGGCATCCAGTTTGTAAGCCGTCGTCTTCGACCTCATCATCAGCTAGAATGCTACTAGATAGCTGCTGATGATTGCATTGCATTGCATCGCACATCGCAGGCCAACATCATCCGCATCCAGAAGCAGCTGCGCTACTTCCAGCAGTACCAGAGCCGCGTGCGCCGCCTCCTCGCCGGCGACGGCGACGCCACCGCCCGCCTGGTGCGCGGCGCCCTCGTGCTCATCACGCTCGGCGGCAACGACTTCATCAACAACTACTACCTGGTGCCCTTCTCCGCGCGCTCCCGCGAGATGGCGCTGCCGGACTACGTGCGCTACCTCGTCGCCGAGTACGCCAAGATCCTGCGCCAGCTGCACGGCATGGGCGCGCGCCGGGTGCTCGTCACCGGCTCCGGCCCGCTCGGATGCGCCCCCGCCGAGCTCGCGCTGCGGGGAAGCCGCGCCGGGGAGTGCGACGCCGAGCTGCAGCGCGCCGCCGCGCTCTACAACCCGCAGCTCGTCGACATGATCAGGGGGCTCAACGCCGACATCGGCGCCGACGTCTTCGTCGCCGTCAACGCGTACAGGATGCACATGGACTTCATCTCCGACCCGGCGGCCTACGGCTTCGTCACCTCCAAGGTGGCCTGCTGCGGCCAGGGGCCCTACAACGGCGTGGGGCGCTGCACCGCCGCCTCCAGCGTCTGCCCGGACCGGAGCGTCTACGCCTTCTGGGACAACTTCCACCCCACGGAGAGGGCCAACCGGATCATCGTCAGCCAGTTCATGGACGGCACACAGGAGTACATGCACCCGATCAACCTCACCACCATCCTCGCCGTCGACGCCGCCGCCGCCGCCACCTTCAACTAATATTTCATCATTATTGCACTGCACACCTATATATATATATGAAGAATTGGAAATAAAATGAGCATTATATATATTATGCGATTCCAGCAAGCACCCTATCTATCTATGGTGCTGTTTGGATCTAAGGGCAAATGGCAAAATTTTTGCTCCTGTCACATCAGATGTTTGGATGCTAATTAGAAGTATTAAATATAGTTTAATTAAAAAACTAATTATATAGAAGAGGACTAAATGACGAGACGAATCTATTAAGTCTAATTAATCCATAATTAGCAAAATTACGATAGCATTTGCCCTTTTGCACTTTGGGGTGTTTGGATCCAAAAGTGCAAAAAAAGTGCAAAAGAGCAAAAGTTTTGCACTTTCTCTTTCCATTGGATCCGAACAGGCCCTACATATATACACACACACACATGTACTATGAATAAGCTGCTGTATTCACTATTCAGGGTGACATCGATCGAGATATATATATATATATATGTATGTATATATATGTGTGTGTGTATATATATATACATATAATACTACATAAAGATAGATCAAGTAGCTCGCAGGCCACACAAGAAGCAAATAATAAATCCATTTATTGCCAACTGAAAACAAGCACCTCTACATGCAGTTGCTGTTACAGTTGGACTTGGGTGCATACACCACTCGATGTCTATTATATATACTGCAGCCGTCACTGCGGTATAATGCCAGCAACCACTCCAGAAATTAATCCCAAACGGAATAAGGACGAATCAATGAACATTGATCACGGGTAGTGCAAACTAAAGCCATTGCAAAGCACAACCCGGTATGGGTACTCTCATACATACTGGGGCGGCGGGCCAGATTTGGCATGTTTGTGGCTTTCATAAAATGACCACAATGGGGATTCACGTATCATGTGCATCAATCAACTGGCAAAAGTTCTGACTTCTCAATGAAAAAAACACCCAGAGAAAAGAAACAGCACTTCCATCAGCTGAAATCACTTCCCAGAATGAAAGCGTGTATCTCTGACCAGCTGGAAACCGTATAAAGGACCCCAGAACGTGCCTTGAACGTGGATTTCTCTTGCTCCGTCAGCTGCCTCTGCTTCTCTACTAGACCAGGGAACAACGGCACAAAAGAAACACCAAATTGTTTGCCCACTCTCCGCAAGCTTGTGCTTGATCCAATGACAATACCAATATCTGCCTCCAATAAGCAGAGCAAATCTCCAACTGAGTCTCCAATATACACAGATAGTGATGCAGCTGTACTGTCCATGCCACTTTTGATGCTCTTAAACTTTTCAACTTTGTCTAGTGGAGACTGCATTTTTCTGACAATCTGACCGGTTGAAACAGACCCCTCAAAGGCAAACTCGTTGGAATGTATGTTCAGACCATCTAGACAACCAACTGCATGAAAGCATGACAATGCAAAATAAATTAATTACCAGTTAAGAAACGACTATTCAAGACAAAACTAAAATGTTGATCGAAAGCTTATAGCAACAGCAAAAAGAAAGAAACTTAGCTTCATTATTAGGGTGAAGCCATTGTCATCAGACAAGACAAAGATTACCTGATGAAAAGGCAGACCGTATTAGTTCTGCGCACCAGCAATAGGAAAGAATATGGATATCCAAATTGAGGTGCTCCCTTGTTTTTCCAATCTTCTGAAAGAAATTTTTACAGCCATCTTGAAGAATAAGCCGCTCCCCAGCTTTCCTGATATCTTCTAAATTCATTCCCCTAAGAACACCGGAGTCAACAACCCTAGAATTTGCAAGCTTCTCAAACTCTGCTAGCACCTCCAGGCCTTTATACAGTTGATCATAATCTAGTGACTTTACTGTAATAAAACAAAAGACCACATAAACTATCAGCAAATCATTCAAGCATGGATTATCTACTATTGCTAAATCACAAACCAATATAAACAAATGGAACACAGAGGCCATGATGCGCATACATTCTTCTGGAGGAAGTAGTCTTTCCATGCATTCCTCGTACTCTTCCATGTACTGCTTAGAGAGCATGTTCCACGAATTTCTCAAGTCTGATGATTTCGTACGGTCAAGGGTACTATCGATCCCACTTTGACTTGTCTTTTGGAATGACAAAATTGCAATCTCCGCCAAAATGGCAGACGAATCAACAACAGTGCATGTCAAATCAAAATCAGAAAAGACCAAGAGTTTATATTTTGGATCACAATATCTTAAAAGTGGAGCTACGACAGGCTGGTCTACAAGTTGAGCAGAAAAGAACTCCACTTCCAGTTTCATAGCTTGCTGGTAGAGCTTGGCAATAATCTCAAGCTCCTCACCAGTTAATGAGATACTCAGTTTGTCCAGCAACTCTTCTATCTGGAGCGCATTACCCTGCAGCAAAGCAAGAAAAAAAAAAGAAATGATTCAGCACATGAACTAGTTGCATTGAAGCACGAGCCAATACTACACTAAGATGTAGGGGCATCCATGTATAGGCAGATTGACAATTCTATACCTCAAAATCACTGGATGCATATGTGTTAATCCATTTCTTGTATGGGTGATTTTCATCTTGTTTAAGGAAAACCGTGAGTTCTTTGCCTAGATACGCATAAAGCCTCATGCATGGAGTCATGGCCCCAACAGTGTATGCAGCAATTTTAGTCTTCTCGAATGGTGTGACCATTTTGTCAGAACCTTTTGCACCATCAACTTTTCCAGCTGCAGTTGCAAGTAGGAAATCAGTGTATTTGGCTGTTGCTGCACTTGGAGGGATCTCCTTGGTAGGATCAACTCCCCACTCCTGAAAATCGAATAGTCAGGAACTCAGGATACCCAACTGAGTATTTGAGAAAAAAAGATTCTAAGTTGGAAAAAGATTACTCGGTGGTTATTGAATCAGTGGGGAAAGCAAAATTCAGTTTTAAGGACAATATACATATATCTCTAGCAATAGTCCTAAACTGAGAGAACATGCGTCATTCCAAAGGGAGGGAGGGAACATGCCGGATGGCCTTAAAATGTAAATTAATTAATTGAATAGAACATAACTACATACATACTTTCATGTAAGAATGCATGACTAGGATTTGTGAGAAGTGTGTGGTTCAGTTCTTTCTGTTGTTTGGCCAAAATCATGAGCAGAATCACAACGGTTAATGTGA
This sequence comes from Panicum hallii, assembly GCF_002211085.1. Lineage (NCBI taxonomy): Eukaryota > Viridiplantae > Streptophyta > Magnoliopsida > Poales > Poaceae > Panicum > Panicum hallii. The sequence continues at coordinate 45,638,912 of NC_038047.1, forward strand.
GAATAAGGTTGCAACAATTAGTGTCAAGTCAAGAGATTAGTGGGCACACACATGGTATAAGGACTCAGGACTCAAGAGGACACAAAAGCCCTTTCTAGATTGAAATATCTGAAATAGCCTAACAACAAAAACAGCCAATTATAGCAAGCTTTGAATTTAATAGAGTCAGCTTGCTAGTAGAAATCTAATAGTGGTAAGAGGATAGGAGAGGACTGTGACCAACTTCCCACTCCAACAAATCAAACAGTCAAGACAACTGTCTGAGTCGTGAAAACTCTTTGCAATGAAAACAAGTCCTAGGATGGAAGGAAAATAATCTAATCACAAGTTAATATAAGACAGGACAGACAACACTCAGGTGTTAGGACTATCTTATACATATAAGCTATAATGAACTGAAATTTTGTTTTTTTAAGGAAAAAAAAGGTATGACAGCTTGAAAACATTTTGGCTCTAGATCTCAAAATGCATTACTGTAGAATAGGTGCACAGTTGAAATTGTTGAGTGGTAAGGTATGGCTTAATTAATTGAAGGCAACAGCGGAGCAACAAAGTTACATATAGATATGCACTGCCCAGTCTGGAATTGTTAAGATGAAAGCTCAAGTGGATATATGTTGGTGTCAAAATTACAAGAGGAATATGGGTGCTGTGCGGCGGTTGATTAATATTGAAATAGAACATATTAGTTTCTTCAGTGTTACTAGTAGTTTCCTAAAGAGATCCATGTGTACATGCATCACAGTATGGTGGCGATTCCATCGGAAAAGTACGGCAGGGAAAAGAGAAGATTAGTAGGTGGGTGGGGCAGAAAAAGGGGACCTTGAGGACGGAGGCGTGGAGGCTGAGCTCTTGGAGGATGGCCTTCCTGAGGGCGGCGATGGTGGCCCTGTCGTCGTCGTCGTCGGCGCAGTCCTCGGCCATCTCGTAGCTGATTGATTGTCGCAGGAGGAAAGGAAGAATCGGATCAGATCCAGTCCAGCCCTGGAGGTGGTTAGGCGAATCGAATCGGACGGAATCAGGAAGGAGGAAGGGGGAATGAATTGGACTTACGCGCGCGCGAAGGCGTGGAGGAAGTGCGCGTCCTGCGCGATGTAATGGCGGAAGGCGTCAAGGCGCAGGTTGCCGGCGGCGAGGGAGAGGAGGAAGGGTGTGTATGCGGCGAAGGCAGCCTCCCGCGAGGAGGCGGCGATCCAGAAGCGGCGGGCCGCCGAGCCCTCGGCAACGACCGCGGCGGAAGAGGAAGAAGAGGATGACGCCATGGCGGGTCTCCGTTGGCTTGTCGACGAGCAACAGGAGGAGGAGACGAGAAGTGGGCGTGGCAGCGGGAGACGGAGGCGGCGGAGAACAAGCATATACGTATATCTGTATGTATGTATGCAGAGAAAGATGAGGAGGAGGAGGAGGAGGAGGAGGAGGAGCCTCGCCGCCGGCCGGCCAATCCTCCCCGCACTTACGACTACTAGAAGACGACGAGGACGAGGACGACCAAAAAAGTGGCCGGCAAATGCTTCCCATCTTTCTCTCTTCCCCCCTTGATTAACTCCGTAATACTAATCCAATCCAATTGAACTTTGAAAAAAAATACAATCTAATTCGAGCATTAATTTGCCGTTTGGGAAAAAAAATATTCCCCAATTTTAGGCAAAATTAAGTATAGTAATACTTGCTGTACCAAATAGTTACATTTTCAGGTACCGACACGATCTCAAAAACAACTTTAGACACCAAATTTGGTAAATAAATATTTGTGATGCATACCGGAACTAATTAATACGAAGCGTAAAGAGTTTCGCTCTAGAAATCGGCTTAAATGGATATCAGAGTGATTGTTGGACACAACAAGCATTATATGATGAGGATGCTGCTAAAGCTATGAATCGGCGAATGAAGAGTGGTGGGCAGCTGATGGAAACGTAGTTAGCCATTCGTAGAGCAGGTTTCGTGGGGTTTCATTTGCACTTAAAAGGTGCCATATCAACAAATTAGATAGCAGTTTTAAACTTCCATTGGGAGAGTTTGGTTTCTTATGCACACCATTTTTTCCACTTTAATTGATCACTTAAGTGCAGCATTAAAATGATATGCTAACCTATGAAACAGTGAAACGAAATTTTGCATTGTGAGATCTAGTTTCATTCATCTACTCAAATATCTTTAGATAATAGGGGGGCTCTCGCGGAGGATCGCCCTCCGCGACCCATTCGCAGCGAACGGAGGCCCTTCCTTTCTACTACTTCCTTTCCCTCTTTCTTTCTTCTTCCTCCGATGCCTCCCGATCTGACCTGCCACCGCCGCCCGCGTGCGGTGGCGACTTGCCGCCGCACCGCTCCTCCCACCACCTGCCTTCGCATCCGACACCGTTACCGCCCGCCGGGGCTCCTCCACTGCCTGGCCGGCGGCGCCATCGCGGCCGACCTCACCACCCATAACCTGCCACCGCCGCCGGGCTTGCCGCCACTCTGACCTCCCTTCTAATTCCGCCGGCCATGGAACCCCCAAACCCCAAATCATAACCCTAACCCCTCCACTGCCGCCGCCCCTCGCCGACCTCCACCGCCGCCGGCCGTTCCGCCCACCTCCCGCCGCCGCTGCCTTCAACCTCGCCCTCCTCTCCCCCAGGTCCTACGTATTGGCGACGCCGTTCGCTGGCAACGATTGCAGCGAATGTTCGCCAAATAAGATTTTTTTAGATAACATGTTACAATTGGAAACCGTGTAACAAAATTTTGTACTAAGAATGGTTTTATGAGCTTATGACGTGGATATATTTGACATTGTGAAGCTGCTGAAGATAATAGCAGGTGCCAGGCGCTAAACAAGTTCATTGGATGAAAAAGATAACATTAAGGAGTTTGTTAGGCTCTTTTTGGTGCCAGATAAGGTGAGAATAAGAGTCATTTCATTGAGTGACAATATATTTGGAAAATTTACAGTACGTGAATTCATTGGTTGTCATATTTGAAGTCTAAAACAGAGGAGTAGACGTGTTGAAACGCTTGACAAATCCATAGATCATGTCTCAAAACTTATATGTTTGTAATACTTTTCAACATGTACAAGACTTAAGTAGAGATATCACATAAGCCAGTGTATCAACAAGCATCAAGTTAACCGATCCTTTTAGGTTTCTATTTTCTTTTCTTTTTTGCATAACACGGTACAAATATAGACGTTAAAACTCACGCACACGCACAACTCTTCATCTAGAAGAGACTAAATTAATAGATTACGAGATTGACGAGGTTACTTATATACGTACATTAATGAGGCACATAAGACGTTAACTTTAGGTTGATCTCACCAGCTAGCGCCAACCATGCATTCAGCTAAAGTTTTTCGTTCACTAGGGTTTCACCTCATCTTTCTTTCATCCTTGGCTGATGAGTTTGTGATAATGTTGCTCAGATAATTAATCATATGGTGGTAGAATTTGTTGCCAAGGTGCTTTCAGCATAGGGGTCGCAGCTGAGTTTCAGTAAATATGTCATGATAGGAATGAAGGATAAGTATGCCAATTGTATGACAGAAACAAGCATTGCCAACGAAGAAAAACCAAGTACTATTGATGGGTTTTAGCAAAAATCTCACAAGGCAGTCAACTTCTCTCAAATACTCCTACATAAAGATTCAATAGATCTGACTGGATTGTGATACAATATTTAGAACCTAAAACTACTAGGGCCGTTACAAATTTACAATCCAACTAGCTAGTAGCTAATGTGACCTGACCGATTCTAGATGTGAGAGATATTTGGGTGCCTACCACATTTGATCGAGCTATATATAGTTTAGTTTGTGGCAAAATTAAATGTGCGGTTCCAAAATTAGTAAACTACGACTTACGTATGGGTTGGTAGATAAATTTCCTCTGCGGCAAGTATACATATACATCACTGTGATATATACTTGTTATTACTGTATCAAAATAATATCCAAACTCGATCAAAATATATAATGAGAAGTGTAAAAAAGTTTGACATTCGTGGCAAATTAAAGCATGTGAACTCGCAACTTACTTATACTGTTTTAAAACTAGCTAGCTAGCTAGCTATAGTTATAGTTGTTGAAAAAGTGAACAAATAGTAATAAGTAGTAGATAAAACAAGGACGGTCAAATCAGGTGGGCGAACCATATATATGCATGTCCTTAGCTTGTTTCTTCTTTCTGTGGAAATTTCGATCTGTTTTTGGAGTTGTGCGCCCGGCTTGCTTGCATTGCTTGGGTTTCATTTCATTCCGAGCAGGCGCGGTCGGTTCCAACCTCATCGATCATCAGTATCCAGCAACGACGACGAGAAACAGAAAGAAATCCATCCTTAGCTTGCTCGGGATTACATATGCAGCATGCAGAAAAATCAATTAGCAGTTTGATCGATGCAATATCAGAGTCGTAGTAAGATGAGTACTCCTAGCTAATATAATTAGCAGCAAGGGATTCGTTCAAGGGCATGCTGGGTTGTGTCCCGGGCCTCCGTAGTAGAAATGGGTGCCCCAGCCGCCGCCAGATCCAGCAGAGTGCCCGTCGTCGTCGTCGTCGTAGGCCTTGCGTATGTCGTAGCAGGCGGCGTCCTCCGCCAGCGTCTGGATGGCGTCCAGCGGCACCTCCGCCAGGCTGTTGTCGGCGTCCACCGTCTCCAGGTTCCGGAAGTAGCTGGCCCGGCCGAACCCCTCGGCGGCGAAGCGTCCGGAGCCCATCTGGGTGGCTGTGTGCACGCCGCCGGGCCTGGTGTCGACGACCTCGCCGCCCCACTCGACCATGGTGGCGTGGTCGGAGAGGTGCGTGAAGAGCTGGGCGGGCCAGTAGCCCACGAGCTGGTCGCCGTAGCTGAGCCACCAGTTGCCCAGCTTGGGGTCCTTCCACACCAGCAGCGTCATGTCGTACTGCGCGCCGCCGGGCGACGACACCGGCGAGATGGACGCGCCGATGGCGATGCGGGAGCTCGTCTGCACGAACCCCGGGCACAGCGCGTTGTAGCACCCGGTAGCCTCGTACGCGTCGCTCTGCCGCAGTATATATATATATATATATTATATATATATATATATCATCAATGGTTATATATATACATATATATGTATATAAATGAATTTATTAATCTCCGATCCAACAAGGCAACAATAATAATGTAATGGAAGGATAATATATATATATATAAGCATGCAACTCACTGTCCAGTAGGTGAAGAGCCTCGGCCTGCTGTCCCCGTACAGCTCAGGGCTGACCTGACTAGAAAAAATCGTGCACAGCTTCAGATTCATATATCAGAGCATTATTAGAAAGTTTCTTTATTTTCTTAAAATTTTTACGTTCGATCGACCACTAGATCATGGAATTATTATTGCTGCATACTACTCCCTCTGTTTTTCTTTTTTTGCCATGCAAATGTGAATATGAATAGGTTGACCTTGGAGTGGAGCGAGCAGATGAGAAGCTAGCTAGCAGCTGATGGTCAACTAAGGGAAGAGGAATCTGACGTGGATAGAAAAAAGAAAGAAAGAGAGAAAGAAAGAAGAGTACAGTACGTGGATCTTGATCGACGCAAGCATTTATGAAGGCCATGTGCTTGGATGGCCTCCCGAGTTTTGACCGGCCGCTAGCTTCCACAGCATGCATGCACGTACTAAGTAGTGCTTATTACTAGGAGCGAGATGCATGATGGAGAGTAGTAGTTTATTTACAAGTTAAGTACGGCAATAAGCATAGTAGTTAGTAGATGCATGAATGAATACCATACTAATAAGATACAGTATGATGGAATAATATATAAGAATAAAAAAATATAATCATAATTAATGAATAAAAGAGAAGACAATATATAATGGAAGAAATTAGCTAGCTAGGATTAATATAATTGGTGTGTTCCGGATCGGACCTGCCATCCCGCTTCGATGCTGTTGAGGTCGGAGCCGTTGAAGGAGCCGGATAGGATCCAGAGCTGGGAGAGGCTGAAGCCGTTGGATTCCTGGATGGCCGGATCCCAAACGTTGATGGTGGCCTTGGCGCCATACACCGGCTGCTGCTGCTGCGAAGAAGGCGCCGTGTACGCGATGGCGTGCTGCCGGGCACCACGTACGGCGTACAGGAAGCAAGGAATACAGACAGGATCAGAATACCACCTTATTAACAAAAACTGACTGAAGAAGAGACGCGTGCTGCGTGCAGGTGCAGTGAATTATTATTTTTACAAAGGAAGGAGTGGTAAATAGTATATAGCAGGCAGGCAATGCAATGCAATGCATGGCAGCGCTGCTGCTGCAGGTCCCGAGAACGACGGTCTGGTGCGCATTCATTCATTCATTCACTCGCTCGCTCGCTCGCTCGCTCAGGCTGCATTGGCAGCAGTAGAATTTAGTATTTACCGAAATCTTTTACCGCATGCATGCATCGATCTGGTCTACTCCTAGATCTAGTAGTACAGTGCTGATGCCGATGCCCATCGACAGACGGGCATCTGAATCTCAAATGAAATCATCAAATACAAGTATTATTATTGCATGCATGCATGGTCACTTTGAGTGGAGAGCACTCATCCACTCCTCCAACAGAAGGCTAATTAAGCCGCCCGGCCGCCGTGTAATGATCAAGGCAACCGCAAGTTAGTAGTTCTCCTACTAAAGAGCTAGCAATGCAAGAGTGTTGCTTCATGCTGTACTAGCAAGCAAACAGGATTTATTTGAAGATAATGGCCGGGTAGATGGATGTGAATGATAGAGAGTGCAGGCTAGCTGCAGTACCAAGCAAGACTGCCCGCCCTCTCTCTGAATCTGACGATGTGCATCATCATATCACTTATTGCGCGCCACCAACCATGCCGCCGGATCGGACCCACGCACACCACCTTACCCTTACCCCCCATTCCATTCCATTCATCTCAAGCCGCAGCAGCCATGGCGGCCGAGCTATCTAGCTATCTGATCAAGCAATGCAAATAATGCTAATCGATCCACGACGACCAGCTACTCAAATAATGAACCAAATCAATCAAACTATCTGCTAGCTAGTAATCAGGATGGAATATATAGATAGATCACTGACCTCGTGCCCGTTGCCGGAGATGACGTCCGGCGCATTGGCCGCGCGGGCGGCGTCCACGGACGATCTCTTCTTCCTCTTCTTGCACCCGAAGCGGGAGATGGAGCCGGCGCGCAGCACGTCGGCGGCGGTGGTCCGACGGACGGCCACCGTGCCCCTGGGGCAGTGACCGCCGTGGTGCCAGGTCTGCCAGGCGCCCCCTCTGCTGCTGCTGCCTGTCTTCGCATCAGCAGCAGCTGCAAGTCCTCTGCGGCTGGCTGGCATCTCGGTCGGCTCCGCCTGGATGGTGTGCCCCTTGAGGAGCGGGTGGTCCAGAGCGTGCTGCTGGTGCGCCGCCACGCAGTCGATGGTGTCCCCGTCCACGCTGCGTATGGAGCGCAGGGCGGGCTTGTTGATCCTGTCCAGATGGCTCTGGATCCTCGCCATCCTCCCCGCCACCGCCAGATGAGGAAGGAGGAGCGCAAGTGCAAGTGCAAGGAGGAGCATCAGCTGCTGCTGGGACTGGGACTGGGAGTAGCAGCACCATTGACATGGAGCAGCAGCAGCAGCAGATCTCGAGGAGGAGGAGGATGGGAATGGTGGACTCATACTCATCCTCCTCCTCCGCTTCTTCTTCCTGCTGTCTGCCGCGTGCCGCATTGTTTGGAATATATATAATGAATGTGATCGACCGATATGATGGAGGAGGTACAGCTAGTACCACGCTGCTGCTGCTGCTGCTTCTTCTTCTCTCAATACATATAATGGATAGACCAATGCAATGCGAGAGGCGAGAGGCAAGCAGATAGAGGAGGCCGGGGATCAAGGCAAGGATGGGAGGAGAAGGACGCTAGCTCATCAGATCAAGGGGAAGAAGAAGAAGAAGAAGTTGAAGACTAGTAGCTCTAGCTGCTGGGTGGTCCGGTCTGGTGTGGTCCAGCTAGGCCTAGCCAATGCAAGCAAGTATGCAACTGAATGGACGAGGGCCTGTTTGGTTTTTTAAATTAAATTTTAGTACTGATGTCTGATTAGAAGTATTAAATATAGTCTAATTATAAAATCAATTGCAATGAAGATATTAAACCTAATTAGTTCATAATTTGATCATATTGTGCTACAGTAAACATATGCTAATGATGGATTAATTAGTCTTAATAGATTCATCTCGTGAATTAGCACCGGCTTATGGAATTAGTTTTATAGTTAGCTCATGTTTAGTCTGTCTATTTGACATCCAAACGATGTGATCCGAATTAAAAATTAATTTTGGATCTAAACACCCATTAAATAATATAATGTGCATTCGATGTTGACCACCTAACCTACTGCGCGCAGCAGCAGGCCGGCTCCAATGCAGGCCTGGAATTCAATGTCAACAGCAACGAACCACAAGGGCCTGTTTAGATCGACGCAAAAACGCAAAAAGATTTCGCGTTTAGGGCCTTTACGCGTTTTGGCATCTAAACGGGCCGGGACGTGTTTTTTTGCGTTTGCGCATCGGGCCGCGTGCATCTGTCCCGCAGCTCCCCTCGCCGCGCCCCGCGTCCATTTCCTCTCAGCCCGCTCCACGAGTCCGAACCCTATCTCGCTCGCACCGTCCCCCGCCGCCTGCTGCTCCCCCGCCGCCGCCGTGCCGTCCGCCCCCTCCCCTGCCGCCTGCTGCTCCCCCGCCGGCCATCCCCCCGCCGCCCCTCCCCCGCCGCCTGTTGCTCCCCCCGCCGCCCCGCCCCCGCCGCCTGCTGCTCCCCGCCGGCCCTCCCCCCGCCGCCCCTCCCCCGCCGCCCCTCCCCCACCGCCTGCTGCTCCCCCGCCTGCTTGCTCCCCCGGCGGCCCTCCCCCCGCCGCCCCTTCCCTGCCGCCCATCCCCCGCCTGCTGCTCCCCCGCCGGGCCTCCCCCCGCCGCCCCTCCCCCGCCGCCTGCTGCTCCCCCCACCGCCCCTCCCCCGCCGCCCCTCCCCCGCCGCCTGCTGCTCCCCGCCGGCCCTCCCCCCGCCGCCCCTCCCCCGCCGCCCCTCCTCCCCCGCCGGCCCTCCCCCCGCCGCCCCTTCCCCGCCGCCCATCCCCCGCCTGCTGCTCCCCCGCCGGCCCTCCCCCCGCCGCCCCTCCCCCGCCGCCTGCTGCTCCCCCCGCCGCCCCTCCCCCCGCCGCCCCTCCCTCGCCGCCTGCTGCTCCCCGCCGGCCCTCCCCCCGCCGCCTGCTGCTCCCCCGCCGGCCCTCCCCCGCCGCCCATCCCCCGCCTGCTGCTCCCCCGCCGGGCCTCCCCCCGCAGGGCCTCCCCCCCCCCCCCCCGCCCCTCCCCCGCCGCCTGCTGGTCCCCCGCCGCCCCTCCCCCGCCTGCTGCTCCGCCGCCTGCTGCTGTGAGGCATCCATCCATCGCTGATCCATCCATCCCCGCCTGCTCATCCGCCGCCTGCTGCTGTGAGGCATCCATCCATCGCTGGTCCGTCGTAGCCCCTCCCTGCCGCTTGCTGCTCCGCCGCCTGCTGCTGTGAGGCATCCATCCATTCCCTGCTTGCCGTGGACGCCTACCTGCGCACCTCTGCGGCCATGGACGACTACGACGCGGACGCCTACGATGCCGGCGGTTACGGCCTGGAGGACGACTGCAACGCCGGAGGCAACGGCAACGACGACTTTTTTGGCGGCGGCGGCGGAACCCGGGACTTCCTGTCCATGGCCCCGGGGTCGTCCTCCGACGGTGGGTACGGCGGCTTATCGGCCGGCGCGTACCCCCACAGCGGATCGAGCAGCCTACGGCCGAGCCGCCTCCACTTCGACGGCCTGGACCTCAACGCGGAGCACGGGTGGTCGGAGGTGCAAGTCCTTCTCCGCGGCGACGAGGTCCAGGGAAGTGACCGTCCTTGTCCCATTCGTGTTCCTCCACGGGGCCAGAACCGAACCCTCGGCCTGCGCGGGCCACGCAGCGTCCGCGGAGAAGGCCGAGCCGGGGCCAGCGGTCGCTGGCGATCAGGCACCAGTGGCGCGACCGCACCTCCATATGCACAAGGCGGCGGGTCTACACCCTTTGGCGCCGCAGACCTGCCTGCAGGGTGCCGCCCCCCTCGACATGAAACGTCGGCATCCGACGAAGCCACCAGAGGCGGTGGCCGTCGCCGTCGTCGTGCCGTGCAGGTAAATTTACCTTTGTCATCACTAATTAGGTGCTGTTTTTACGAAATTGTGGTGCAACATTAGTCCGGACTGTTGATTGGCCTATGTAGGTTATGTTTATCATTGCCAAATGTGTGAGCTTTGCTAATCAGTGTCATGTGTGGACACGGAATAATTTTGGTCTCTGTCCTTGACGATATGCTTATCATTGCCAAATTTAGGTTATGTTGATTGGCCTATGCAGGATATGTTTATAATAGCCAAATGTGTGAGCTTTGCTAATCAGGGTCAAATGAGAGAGAGAGAAGAGAAGCAGGACAAGGGGACAGGCTAGGTTTTCATGCTTTCACTTCAGCGGATTATGTTTGCCTTTGATTGTGCGCCAAAGCCCCCGTCGAATACACCTTTGTAGGTTCTGTTTTAGGCTATTTTTCACTTAATTTCTGTACAGCACTTGCTCGGTTGGTTGACTGCCCTATGTAGGTTGTGTTTGAACCAATTTTGGGGGCACCAGTAGTCCGGTTTGTTGATTGCATTACCTTGTGCGACACTGCGTAAATTCCGTGCTAATAATCGCTTCGTTTAGGCCGACACCAACAGGGCTGCGTGGAGTCCAGAACATACCAAAGCCTTTTGCCGTATTTACTGCAGCCAAATCGATAACGGAAACTGCGTGAGGGGTGTGATGAACAAGCATGGGTGGAAAGAGATCCAGTCTAGATTCTATGCCGCCACTGGGTTTTGGCATGACAGACCGCAGTTTGGGAACAGATATAGGCAGCTCAGGGGTTTGTGGCAGTTCATACAGCAACTGCGCACTGATTCAGGGCTTGGCCGCCGACCGGATGGATCTGTTGTTGCCACGGAGGCTTGGTGGACAGCGAACACAATGGTACATCTCCTGTGCATTCTATTACTTCAAGTTTCTTAAACTGCAAGAATGCACACACTGATTTGACACAAATGATTCATATTGCACAATGCAGGGCCATCCTGAGTGGAAAAAACTGCAGTCCGGTTGGCCTATTTACCTTGACGAGTTGGACCGCATGTTCATGGGTGTTGCCGTTGATGGGTCGAGTTCATATGTGCCTGGAGATGAGGATCCTGTGGACGTCACCCCAAATGATGAAGAGAATGATTCAGAGGACGATCATGGCCTGCTGCCGTTGATGGGTCGAGTTCATATGTGCCTGGAGATGAGGATCCTGTGGACGTCACCCCAAATGATGAAGAGAATGATTCAGAGGACGATCATGGCCTGCAGACCCCGCAGAGCTCCGAAGCAAGAGGACACGAGACAGCTCGCAAAGCCTACGCAGTACTGCTACGAGCCCCGACAAGAAGACGAAGAGCCCGGCAGTCCGAGCCATGGTGTCTCAAATGCAGCTGCACAACGAGATACAAACCCAAAGGAATGCAGCCATGAAAGCGGCAAGGGACTGTGGTGTCACTGAGGACAATGCGCAGCTGTGGATTGGTGTGCTCAAGATTGCTCAGGACAAGGGTGCATCTTACTTTTTCCTGCGCTCCCTTCCGCATGGAAGGAAGGCTCTTATTGAGCACTACGCTAGGGTCGTCGACTAGAACCTTCTATCTTTGCATTGTCTTTTGAACTTTGTGGTGTCTGTGCGTGGATTTGAACTACTAATTTCCATGAATGCTGTGTGTTCGGAGATATTTATGTGGATGCTGTTTATGTGGTTGGTTTTTATGTGCATGCTGAGTATGTCGATGGTCTTAGGTCGATGGTACTTATGTGCACGATGTGTTCGTAGTCCTACCTTTGCTGAGCTGCATGTGTTCATTATTTGTACCTTGGAGACTGATTGCTTGCAAATCTTTTGTTGTTGCAGGAAGGGGTTCATTGCTCAGAAGAGGGAAACGAAGATGCAGATTCAGATGAGGAGTTTGAAAACTTCATGATAACACAATTCATGGATGATTCTGCAGACATTGGTTTCATTTACGGTACGTTTCAGCTAGCTACGCATGTTGACACCTACTGCTGTAGAAATGTGTATAGGACAGTACCAGTAGGCTTCAGTGGTCTGGAATGGGTAGAGAGGGTCCTTTTGAATAGACAGAAATGCTACAACATGTTTAGAATGCCCCCAAATATTTTCCATCGGCTTCACGAACTTTTGCTAGAAAAATATGATTTGACATCTAGTGCAAAGTCAACCTCCATAGAGGCTTTAGGCATGTTTCTGTGGATGGTTGGAGCTCCGCAGTCAGTAAGGCAAGCCGAGGACAGATTTGAAAGATCCATGGGGACGGTTCACAGCATGTTTTACAAGGTTTTAAAGTCTTTACTCAAACTTGCTGCTGACATCATTAAACCCAGAGACCCAGAGTTCCGAACTAGGCACCCCAGATTGATGCACCATAGGTTTGATCCATTCTTTATGGATTGTATTGGAGCAATAGATGGAACTCACATTCCTGTCGTGGTGCCCCAACAGCTTTTGGTCCAGTACATGTGTCGTAAGAGCATCACAACACAAAATGTGATGGCAGTCTGTGACTTTGACATGATGTTTACATTTGTTCTCGCGGGTTGGCCTGGATCGGTACATGATATGAGGGTTTTTGATGATGCAATGAATAAGTACAACAATGCATTTCCCCATCCCCCTCCAGGTACACTTTTAACATGAAGCTCCATTTGCAATTCTAACGGCAGTTTCTTGACGCTTACAGGTGTTTGGTGCTGCAGGCAAATACTATCTGGTGGACTCGGGGTACCCGAACCGACCGGGTTACTTGGCTCCTTACAAGGGCAGCAAGTACCATCTCCAAGAGTTTCAAAACGCCAACGAACCTCAAGGTAAAGAGGAGATGTTCAACTACGCACATTCGTCCCTTAGAAATGTCGTAGAAAGATCATTTGGAGTTTTAAAGCACAAGTGGCGAATGCTCACCAAAATACCCTGTTATCCAACACAAACACAAACACATATTATTGTTGCGTGCATGGCTCTGCATAATTTCATCAGGCAGAGTGGGTTTAGGGATAAAGACTTTAGGCGCTGTGATATTGATGATAACTATGTGCCTGATGAAGCCTATGAAGATCAGCCAGAATGCGAGCCTGCGCCCAGTTATTTGGAATGTCCACACATGAATGGCTTTCGTGATACAATTGCGCTCCATATGTTGCATCGAGGTTGAGCTGTGATTATGTAATGAGACTTTTACTTTTTATTGTAATTTGTGAGGACGTGTACTGCTGCGGCTTTTTAATTTCGAGTTGTGGTTGCCTTGAAATACTGTTGTTGTACTGTTATGCTGTCGGAGGAATGCTCCAGCCGGGTGGCGGAAAGCACCCGCCTAATCCTAGTTAAGGATGGGTTTGGAGGGGACTCAGGAGCGCTCGATCGGTGGACAGATGAACGCAGGAAGGACACGCAGATCTAGAGTGGTTCGGGCCGCCGTAGCGTAATACCCTACGTCCACTTTGGTGTTGTATTGGCTGCGTGAGCCTGAATGGAAAGCAGCCTAAGCTTGTGTGTGTGCAACCTGGAACTTAGAACGTCTAGTGTGAGTGTTTTTGATCCCGTGTTCTAACGAGTGCATTCTCCCTTTTATAGTCCAAGGGGGATGCTTACACTGAGCGGAACCCCGACATGTGGGTCCGGCCAACAGGAGCTTGTTCTACGAGAGATATGGAGGTCATCTCCTCGAGCTCCTCTCCGTAGTCCTCCCGATCGGGGAGTTGATGTGCGTATCCACAGTCGGGATACGGCCGTGTACAGCCTTGTCTTGTACAGTGTTCGGTGTCAGCGTTGCCCAACAGTGAAGCCGTGCTATCACTGTTGGGATCGAACCTCCAGTCAGGGGGCGAGCCAGCGCTGACTCGTGCCATGCGCACTGTTACAGCGCAAGCCTTTGCACGCCTATCACAGGCCATCATCACGCGCGCAGCACCGTGACGGGACTGTACACAGTCCGCGCACTGCGCGCGGTGATGCGACGCGCCGCCTTCAGATCAGGCGGGCTTACCGTGGTGTCAGCTTACCTGCCCCGTGTGTCAGTGGCAGGCCGCACCTTTTGACCTTGGCGCGCCCAACTCAGCTACCGCATTAAATGCTGGTAGGTGGAGAGGTGACCCGTAAGGGGCCTTCGGCCGCAGGCACGCGGCGGGGTCAGCCCCGCTCCTCCCGCCGGGCAGCACATGGCGGCACCGGACCCCTTCCCGGGGGAAAGAGGGGTCCGGGGCCCCCGTGGCCGGCCGGAGCGGGCTGGCCTGTGATGGTCTGGCCATCACTCGTGGCGGCCCCGGACCTCCCAGGGGAGGCCGGGTCCGCAGGGGTTACCCGAGAGCTCTCCCGCCCACGTGGGTGTGCAGAGGTCCCGGACCTCACGGAACTCGGGGAGGGTCCGGAGACCGTGGTCCCAGCTGTCAGGCCCGGAGGCCGTATGCCACGTGGCCCAGAGGCGAGGGGGAGCGTGGATTACGAGAAGTCCCAGGGCCTGGACACCCTAGCAGGAGGTACCCCTATCTGTATGTACCGACAGAGGCCCCCGGGCCGACCTCGGGAGAGGGATGAACCCGCAGGTGGGGCCAAATCCCAGCATCGCGCCGGGTGTACAGCTCGTTCCCGCCAGGCGAGGGCACGGATGTCCTTTCGCCCGTAGCGGGATCCCCGAGGGACCCGTCTTCCGCGCGCACCGTGCGCGTCAGACGGTTCAGATTCTTGTCTCATTCGAGCCCGCCGCGCGGCTCGGGCGGTTCGGATTCCGCCCTTCCCACGATCCTCCAGCACCCACGCCAATGACTGGTGGACCCGAGCCCACCGGTCATTGAGTGTGAGGGTAGGGGAAAGCGGCGCTGGCGACCGCTCGGCTTCCCCTCAGCTGCCGCGGGACGCTAAGGGGGGAGCAGCCTTTTGCATAAAAGGTATGCGCCGAAGGGAACGACTACCTTTTCGCTCTTGCCAACAACAGACGCCGTAGCGCCCCTTCGTCTCCGCATCCCTTCTCGCGATCAGCTTCCTTGTGCCCGGCTCCTCTCTCCTCCTTGCCCCTTTGCGATCCACCCCAACAATTTCCATAGCTTCACTTCCTTTCCCGCGCCGCTTCCAGACCCAGGATCAGCTGGACGCGGTGCGGCGCCTTCTAGGGTGGACCGCGCCGGCGAATGCCGGGAAGGTCAAGGCCGGCGAGGTCCCCCTCCGCGACCTTGCCGCGGGGGAGTTCGTCCTCTTCAACTCGTACATTATGTGCGGGTTGGTTCCTCTG
Organism: Panicum hallii; assembly: GCF_002211085.1. Classification (NCBI taxonomy): domain Eukaryota; kingdom Viridiplantae; phylum Streptophyta; class Magnoliopsida; order Poales; family Poaceae; genus Panicum; species Panicum hallii. Next base: position 45,654,282 of record NC_038047.1, read on the forward strand.
ATCTCCTCCTGCTTCCTCCTGCTCCTGGAGGAGTTCGGCCTCCAACTTCATCATCTCACCCCCACTCCGTTCTCCTCGCGGTGGTCTTCGCCCACTTCATGGAGATGTTCGTGGGAGTGCGCCCCTGCACCACCATCTTCAAACACTTCTACTCCCTGGTCGGGACCGGGAAGAAGCGCGGCGAGATCGGCGCTTACTACTTCCAACTCCGGCACGGGATGTCGGGCGCCTACATCGCCGCCTTCTCCAGCTCCAAGTGGGAGGACTGGCGTGAAGGCTGGGTCATTGCGGTGACGGACCCCCACGACCGCCTAGAACTGCCGGAAGGGGGCCCCCAGAGCGACCGGAGCACCTGGAAGGCCAGGCCGTCGATTCCGGTAGAGCTCGACCCAGTCCTGAACCGGATCAAGAAGCTGGCAAAGAGCGGCCTGACTTCTATGATGGTGCTGGGCGACTTCCTGAAGCGACGAATCGCCCCCCTGCAGCATCGGTCCCGGATGGCCTACGTGTACACGGGGCTAAACGACTGCTGCAGGATCGCGCGGGGGCCCGGCGGCGACTTCACCCGGGCGGAGCTGGAGGCGGCGATCCGGGCGATGACCGGCGAGGCGTTCGTTCCAGAATCCCTGGTCCTCCCGAGCGGGGTGAAGGCCCTGTGCGAGGACCAGGCTCTGCGGTCAACGGTCCTGGCGTCGATGCCGACCCTGGACGAGGGCGGCCTGGCGGTCCGGCAACTGGGGGGCGACCCCAACCGCGGGCTCCAGATCCCTGGGGCCACACCGGACCGCCAGCAACGCCCCAGCGGAGGTGCCGGGGAGCCGGGACCCAGAGGTCTGGCCCCCGGCGGGAAGGGAAAAGAGAAAGCGCCGGTGCCAGAGCACCGGCAGAAAGACTGTGCGGGTGCTGCCCCGGCCCAAAGGAGCGGCGAAGCTCAGGGGGCGGCACCCGAGCAGCGCAGCCAAGCCGAAGGGAGCAAGTCCCGGAGGCTCCAGCGAGGCGATGGCTCCTTGGTGGGGGAGCCGGCGCCCAAGCGCCAGAAGACAACGGGGGTGGAGAAACAGAGCGGAGCTGCACCACCTCCACCACAGTACCGGCCTCCGCCGGGACAACAGACTCCTCCGCCACCACCACCAGGGCCGCGGCCAGCGACACCACCGCCTCCATCCGAGACCAGACCACCGTCCCCAACGCCGCCGCCAGGAGGCTCAAAGGTCGGGGACGGCCCCCAGAGGTCCGGGGGGTCCTCGGCAGGGAGGAGGGTCCCCCCGGCCGCCCGGGGCAGATGGGAGTGGTACGACTTCCCGTAAGTGGTTTTATCAAGGTTTTTCATTTCCTTTCACGGCTTCTGGTGCTTAACCAAACAGGTGGTACGGCAGGCCGCAACCTTCAAATGCTCCAACTGGGGGACCCGGCCCCCAGCCAGCGCCGGAGTCCTCGGCATCGGCTCCAGCAGGGCCTCCGCCGGGAGCAGCCCCAGAAGCCTCCGGACCCAGTGGTCCGGAGCTGGAGGCTACCATGCCGCCACGTCCAGAAGCCGCCCCCCAGGAGGAGGCGATCAGGCCCACTGCGGCGGCAGAGGCCCCGGCAACAGCGCCGGGCGCCGAGGTCGGGCCTTCCCCAGCCGAACCGGCAGCTGAGGGGGTCGCTGCTACGGCGGAGGCTGCTAGGCCAGAGGCAGCGGCGACGGCGGCACCGGAGGCAGCGGAGGTGGCGGCTCCGGAGGCAGCAGAGGCTGCGGCTCCGGAGGCAGCAGAGGTGGCGGCTCCGGAGGCTGCAGAGGCTGCGGCTCCGGAGGCCGCCGAAGTCGCCAGCAGCGCCGCCCCACCAGCGGAGGAGGAGGAACCGGAGGTGGTGTTGGGGAGGCCTCTCCTCCCGAGCACAGCGGAGGTCCCACTCCCCCGGCTCATAGCCAAATGCCAACAAGCTCAACTGGAGCTAGAGGTTGGCATGCGCCGGGAGTGGGAGAAGCTGGAGGCGGAGCGCCAGCGGCTCTCCGACTGGGAGGTCCGCCTGGGGGACCGCATCAACACCGCCTCCGCCCGCCACGCCAAGGAGCGCGCCAAGCTCGTGTTGGAGCGCGAGCTCCTTTAGGAGGGACTGGAGGAGGCGCGCAACCGAGAGGCATCGGCGCTCCAGCGGGAGAAGGCGGCCAACCGGCGGGAAAAAGAGGCCCTCGAGGCGCAGATCGTCGCGGAGAGGCTGAAGGAGGCGGCGACGGCTAGGGAGCGGGCCGCCCGGGAGCTGGCGGAGGCGGCGAGGGAGGCGTTTACAACGGCCGAGGCGCAACAGGCCTCCCTCGCAGAACAGGTGGCGGCGGCAGCGAAGAAAGAAGAAGAGCTGGCCGCCCGAGAGGCAGAGGAGGTGGCCCGGCTGCAGGAGCTCCAGAAGCGGGAAGAGGCCGTGGAGGAGGAGCTGGCAGCCGGGTACCAGAGGCTCCAGGAGCGCGAGGCAGCGCTCCAGGAGAGGGAGGCCAAGGTGGAGGGGCTCCTGGCAGAGCAGCACGCCGGCGCCAACCGATTAACAAGATGGGTTGGCGCGGTGAACCCTCTGCTAGAGGCGCTCGGGGCCAACCCCATCTGGATGCCGGAGGCCTCTTCACCATACGGTGCCGCGCTCCATCTGCTGGACTCCACCGCCAGGCGGCTGCAAGATGCGGAGGCCGGCCTACAGGACCTCCTGGAGGCAGAAGGACGAGTAGTTGCCCGGGAGATGGCGGAGTACATCCTCACCAGCTTCCGGAGCCATGATCCAGGCGTCCAGCTGACTCCCGTACTGGTCGGACCCCTCCGGGCAACGGCAGCCGTTGCGCGGGAAGGAGTCCAGGAGGCAGTAGACCTGGTCGCGGCCCGCCTCCGGCGACGTCCCGAACCTGCAGAGAGTGGAGGTGCCTCCGGACCTCCAGAGCAGTAGTGCTAGTATCTTTTTGTTATTTCTTTTGTAATATAATTTTTGTTATTGTAAAATAACTTCGTAATGTTGTGCATATTATCAGAGATGCATTTAAACATTTCGTGCGTCTACTTTTTTGAAAAACCTAGCTGTTTTCCTGGTCGTCGGTCCGGAAAGTGTTTTCGAGTCCACCGAGGTCCCCTGGCCCCCTGGGAGGTAGTCGCGATAAGTCGGGACTAGCTGCCATAGAACCGAGGTCCTGCACATGACTTAGGATCGACGTTTAGTTGACGTCCCCACAGGTTCCCGGTCTGGCCAGCAGAGGCCTCCTAAGTTGCGTAGCAAGTCAGAGCTCTAGGACCCATGTTTTAGGGCTAAAAAGGGGTCCCGGTCCCCTAGTACATGGTTCGAGGTGCAACGGCGCTCATCCTAGGAGGGCAAGGTGTGTAGGCTTAGGGTACGGAACCAGGCTAAGCGGCTACACAACCCTGGACCCCAGCAAAGGGCGAGCGCGTTTCCCTGAAGCCAGTTAACAGGAGTCCGGTTCCTTTTTTCCTTTGAGACAGAGGTCCGGGGCAGGGACGTAGCTACGCAACTTAAGAAGAACCTTGGCCATGACACAGACGCAGAAAACATGTGAGGGGTTAGCGTAATCAAGAAGCGAAAAAATGTAGAATTGTATAGACTTCAAGGACGCATTCGAGAACAAACTTTCCCTTAATGAATTGGTACAGAAGAGTTGTGCGATGTACGCCAGGGACCGGGTTTACGAGGGCCACTACAAGAAATCTTAGCTTTTATGACAAACCGAATCTGTCATGTAAAGTAAGCAATTGGTCATAAAAAGTAAGTTATGACCAAAATCCCCGCGTCACAGTGTCGTCACAAAACGACCGTCACATAAAGTACCTCGTGACGGTTTTATGGTCAACGGTCACAAAATGTCTGTATCTTTTGTGACGGAGGGTTTGTAGCGTCACATATTGTTTCCTTTTATGACGAGTACTTCTGTCATATATTAGCTAGTCAACGCATCACATTATGTACGAGTCGTCACAAATGCTAAGACGAAGAACAAGTTTCGATGGTTTTTTGTGACATCGCAGTGTCGTCATGTATAGTTTTTGTAGATTATGTGACACTTATATTTTGTCATGTTTTGTACTGGTTCGTATGCTATTTACAGAAATTTGCAGACGAGTCTGTGGCGTCACACTAGTCTTTCATCACAGCATACAAAAGCATAATTAATACACATATATCAGCCATCATCCACAGGATAGACACCACAATTCTCAAATCATTCAGAATTCACAGGTCAACACAATTCACTGAAGCCTTCATGGATACACATGTTCCAACCACAAACTTGCAGCATACTTGTTCAACCACATAGTTCCAGGTTCAACCACACATGTTCCAACCACAAAGTTCGAAGCACAGACTAAGTTAAAGCAATGTAGCAAAAGCTTAGACAAAGGCCTCATCCTCAGAAACTGCAGTCATACCTCAATCTTTCTGAAGTCTCAGGACAGCTCGCAGCAGCGCATTAGTCTCCTCAAACCTGCTAGTCATCCCCCTCACTTCCTCTTGGGTCTGCCGCAGCAAGTTTTGGTTTTCTTCAAGTGCGTCCTGCTGAGCTTGAAGTTGTGCCTGCAACTCTTCCCGCTTCCTAGCAGCTTCCTCTCTTTCAGCTTGGAGGGTTGCCTCAAACTCAGCTCGGATGCGTGCTTGTGCTGCTGTTGATGAGGACTGAGCATTCTTTGATGGTCGAGGGGCACCAATGTTAGGAAGAAATGTGGATGAGCGGCTGATCTCGCTAAGAGTTTCATCAACAATCTTGGTGGGAGATTTTTTTTCTTCTCCTTCTTCTGGCTCTCTATCCTTCTCTGCCACCATCCGTTCCTACATAAAGAGAATGCAGTTAATAATAAGGCCAGGCACGTACTTGAGTACAATAGATGTATCAAATCATTTTGGAACTTACATATATTTCATTGGCAAGAGGAGTGCGACCATTTTTGGAACTTTTCATACATTCCCCAAAGAACTCTACAGCATCTGGATCGCTGTTGTTGTACTTAGGCCTCTGCAGCATGTAAAAGCCTTGGATGACTTTGAAGCACACATCTCAGTTTGCATTGCATAGTAACAAAAGGATCCAGCCGAAAACCAGGCAATCAGTGTGCATACAGAACAAAATAATCACATACAGTACAAGAAGCAAAATGTTTAGTATCAGAAAGAGCCTTGCCCTTTTCATCCATCTTTCTGAGTTTCCCTGTGCAAATAAATTCCAAAAGGAAAAACACTACAAATAGCTATTCAGTAGAGGAAAAACACTACAAATATCCATGAACTACATTTTCCTTTGCAACATAACAAGAGCTTAAAGATGTTGAACATACAACCGAAAAGCACCCCAAAAGTGCCCCAAGTGAAAGCAATAGTATTACCAGGCTGTATCGATAGGCTATGTAGGACCTAGAACCAGTTTTTTGGTGAAGCTGCACCTTGGATCGGTTTACTTTATTCTTCGCAGATTTCTCCTGCACCACAAATGCAATACAAACTTCTAATTGACAGGCATAGTTTGATTGCATGTTAACAAAAGCAGTGATGCAGGCTATGGACCTGATTCTTTGGGTCACACCAGTACTTTATGAGCTCGATCCACTCCTCTGTCTTCATTTTAGGTGGAGGTTCTTTGGCCAACAGCTGTTCCATTGTGAGAGACTCGTCGAAGTACTTCCTTTTTAGGTGATACCTCTGCTGCTTTACTCCCTTCTTAATGATATCAGTGCATGCAGATTTGCTTGGTCCATCATTCTTAACATCCACATCCAACCTATTCTGCAGTCACACAAATCATTTATTTGACAAAATTTCTTACATGGGAGTAGAGCTAGTAATGAAAGAAAGTAGTTGAAGTGAATTAGGTGTCTCACCGCCACTTTATCAAGCACTTTTTGTACTTCTACTGGCCCCCCATCTTTTTCATAAAGCTTCCAAGATGTGTAGATAGGCAGCTTGTCTCTAAGAGCTACACCAGTTTCTGATGCCAGCTTCGCTGCTTGAAGTGGGACATCAGGTCTTTTCTTCCCTTCAGCCACTTGGATAGGCAGCTTGTTTCCTCTCTTTATCATCTTCTCTAAGCCAAGCCCTATGGTTTTCTTGCGGACTTCCTTTCGGGGCGCTGCATTGGCAAATAACATGCAAAATGGGTTATTATAGCAGCCACAAATGTAGATATTGAATGTAGATAATAGGGGTTGGAAACACATATTGATTACCAGGAACAAAGTCACCAACTGGTTCTCCTTCAATTGTATGACCCTCTGAATCGGCATCAACTTGGTCATTTGCGTCATTGATGTCATTGCTTTGCCTAGAGCTCTGTACACCTGGCGAGGTTTCTACAGGAACTGATTGGTTAACACTAGTCGTGGGAGTAACTTGTGGAAACACGGTAAGGATGGGTGTAGGAGTAGGAGTACTATGCTCAGTGTTTCCACTAGGCGTAGATATGGGTGGACTGGTGCTAGGTAATCTAGAAGCACTGGAAATCGGATTAGTTTTAGGGTTGGCTTTCGAAGCGGTCTTAGCAGGCAAGCGCAATCTTTCCCTAGGTGGTGGACGGCCTCCTGGCGATGCCATGGCTGCCTGCTGCCTAGTCAATCTGGTAGGCGTGCACGGTGGTAGCTGGTTTGCATCCTTAGGTGGTGGACGGCCTCCAGGCGATGCCATGGCTGCCTGTTGCCTAGTCAATCTGGTAGGCGTGCACGGTGGTAGCTGGTTTGCATCCTTAGGTGGTGGACGGCCTCCAGGCGATGCCATGGCTGCCTGTTGCCTAGTCAATCTGGTAGGCGTGCACGGTGGCAACTGGTTTGCATCCCTAGGTGGTGGACGGCCTGCAGGCAATGCCATGGCTGCCTGTTGCCTAGTCAATCTGGTAGGCGTGCACGGTGGCAGCTGGTTTGCATCCCTAGGTGGTGGACGGCCTCGAGTACGCCTGGCTGCCTGTTTCCTAGTAAATTTGGTAGGCGAGCACGGTGGCAGCTGGTTTGCAGCCGGCATATGTGCCGTCTTTTGCTTCTTAGTGCGAGTTCCTGGAACCATCGCTCGTACCTGCCAAGAGAAACATGCATCTTATCGATTAAGGATAATGAGTGAAGTACATTAAATGACTACAATGAAGTACATGATTGAAAAAGACTAACTACATACTTGTTAATTGGCCTAGTAATGCATCTCACCTCAGTATTATCCTCATGTTTTAGGTCATGATCGTAGTCATCATCACTGTCACATTGGTTATCAATGTCAGAGGATGGGTCATATTCATTGTCAGACTCTATTGTCTTCCCCATGCACTTTTCCTTTTTCGAAAAAACATCTCTAACATCCTGAGCTAGTATTGGAATACCCAGAGACGCAAAAATTTCCTGGACCTCCCTTACCCTTTCATCCCTTTCCAGCTCGTACTGAGTTTTTTTCATTTCTTACTTAGTTTCATGAAACGGACAGAGAGCAGAAACTGGATTCAGTTTCTGTAAAAGAGATGCAAAAGAACTAACAAATCAGTATTCTTTAAAATGTTAGGAAGAAGAAAAAATAACAATTAACAGAATGTAAGATTACCAAGCAATGGAGGAGAAGGGGGAACTAACAAATCAGTATTCAGACTGTAACTTTTCTGAACATTTCTAGACTGCAATTACCAAGCAATGGAGGAGAAGGGGGAAGCAGACTACCTTTGGAGGAGGAGGAAGCAGACTATAGCCGGCGTTGAGGAGTGCACGTGGATGCCTTCGGTGCGCCTCTGTCCGAGCAAAGTTCAGGATGTCGACGGGGCTCTCCGGCCTCTGGCGTTGACGTGGACGTCGTCCGCGCTGGGCGCCGCTAAGTGGCGGGGAGGTAGGAGGAGGCCATGCTCGTTGACGTTGCGGGGTTGAGTGACAGCGGGCCGGGGGTGGTGGGTCGGCGCGGCAGCGGGGGTGATGGGTCGGCGTGGCAGCAGGGGCTTGAGGGACAGCGGGGGTGGTGGCTCGTTGACGTTGCGGGGTTGAGTGACAGCGGGCCGGGGGTGGTGGGTCGGCGCGGCAGCGCGGGTGGTTGGTCGGCGCGGCAGCGGGCCGGGGCTGGAGGGACGGCGGGGGTGGTGTGTCGGCGAGGAGAGGGGACGGCGGGGGTGGTGTGTCGGCGAGGAGAGGGGACCAAGGATTGGGGATTTTTCCCCTATCCCTAGCCGGGGGAGAGGATAAGGCGAGGGGGGATTTGGATGGCTTGAGCGGGAGGTGGGGCGGGTCCCGTGTGTCGGCGAGCGGGATAGCGCGGGAGAGAGCCAGGTAGGTGCGGCAGCGAAAATTTGGCCCTGGCGGGTGGGCCCGGATTGTCAGTGACCCTTTGAGTTGTATTAGGATTTCAAACCGATTTTTAGGCCTAGTAAACGATTGAAAATGAAATGAACGTATAAAACAAAAATGTTCAACTCATCCAGTTCTACATTTTTGGTTTTGGCTATTTTTTCATTTGAACTTTTTTTGACAGTTTCAAATTTGAATTTCAAATTTGACGGTCTATGGACTAAAAATTGGTGTGCTAAATACTTTCAAAATAAAAAGTGATGAACACAAAGATTGCACATCTCATCAAAATGAACACTTTTTGTTTTGGTAGTTAGTTCATTCGAGAAAGTGGCAGTAAGTTTGTTCATAAAAATTACAAGTCTCACTAATAGTTTCATAGTTTCATGAGGCTATATGAGAGATTGTTCCCTCGACTTGTAAATCGTTCAAACTTTGGAACATCAAAATATGATCAAAATCAACAAAAAAAATTTGAATGATCATGATTTTACAAATTTTTAGAAAAAAAGCATCAGATTTCGAGAGTATGTAGGAGAAAAATTTGTTACAAGATTTAGACATGAACATCTGGGCCCACATGTCATTGATACGCTGGACAACCTGGCCACTGTGTGCCCGCTTGGCCACTGGTCATTGTGTTGCCGCTTGGCCACTGCCTGTAGGCATCAGGCCGGCCCAACTGGCCTGCTTGCCTTGGCGCCCCTCCCCTCACCCTGCAGGCTTGCCGGCGAGTAGCACCTGCACTCACCGGCCTCGCCGCCCCTCACCTCCAGCAGCCGCCGCCCCTCCCCTCAACTGCATCTGGCGCCCACCCCCTCAGCTCCAGCAGCCGCCGCCCCTCCCCTCAGCTGCATCTGGCGCCCACCCCCTCAGCTCCAGCAGCCGCCGCCCCTCCCCTCACGTGCATCTGGCGCCCACCCCCTCAGCTCCAGCAGCCGCCGGCCGTCCCCTCACCTGCACTGTGGTACGTGGAGACTAGGGGTCCAACCCACGGTGGATCTTCACCAGCAAAACGAGCTGCTCCACCCCCACCAGCATCCACGCGCGGCAACCACACCCCCACAAGGTGAGTTCAGTGATGTGTACCTCTGTCAATTTACCATTTTTTCTTGTACTGTTTGAACTTTAGTCCAGGGATTTAAGATGGATTTGTTACTCTTTGCACCTAATTTATCCAGGTCAAGATGGATAGAAGTTGGATTTATACAAGTGCACCATTTTCGCCGGCCTTTTTGTCTGGTGTTCAACACTTCATGGAATATGTCAGAGCTAGATGTACTAGTGCAGATGAGAAAATCAAGTGCCCATGCCGAAAGTGCTTGAACCAGAAAGAGAAAAGCCTAGATGATGTGCACGAGGATATCGAGCTCAATGGTATGTCGAGGTGCTATATTAGGTGGGCCCATCATGGAGAGGAAGACGATGATGTTGGACAAGATGATGATGGAGAACTCGCTGATCTACCTGAAGATATGTCATGTAATGGAACTGACCAAGGCCAGGCACCACTTGATGAGGAAGGACAAGCTGAAGATGTCATAGATGACGGTGCAAGGGGAGTTCAGGGGTTGATTCAAGATTTGCGCGACGCAGCAAGCCATGGCCTCGGTGGTAACTTATATAAACAACTCATGGAAGAGGCAAAGCGTGAACTTTATCCAGGTTGCACCGAGGAGAGTAGGCTATCTTTCATGATTAAACTGCTGCATATAAAAGTGTACAATCGGATAACAACATCTGGGTTCGATGCATTCCTTGAGTTGCTTTCTTCAACTTTGAAGAATGTGCCCGGAATTCCTGAGTCATATAACGAGATGAAAGCTGTGCTTCGGAAGCTTGGTTTTGGTTATGTTTCTATTGATGCGTGCAAGTATGATTGTGCCTTGTTTTGGAAGGACCATGAAGGCGATGATCATTGCCCAGTTTGTGGCTTCACAAGATGGAAAGTGAACAAGGAGGGCAGAAAGAAAGTTCCTCACAAGGTCCTCCGTTACTTTCCAATAATTCCACGCCTGTATAATCAATGGGGTACGGTACCACACTAAGGCTCGTGATGAACATAGGAAGACACAGAACTCCACCATCAAGTGCCCAGGTACTCACGGTGATGACACAATGAACTTCTATGGGACAATCGTAGACATTATTGAGCTGAGTTACAGTAAGAACAGCAAAGGGAGTAGAACTGTTATCTTATTACGATGTGAATGGTACCATCTTGGGGGAAGGACATACCAGATGAAAGATGATGGTTACTTCAAGAGCATAAACATCACAGGCCGATGGTATAAGGATGATCCTTTCATTATGGCCACAGATGCTACACAGGTATTTTTCTTGGAAGATACAAAATTAGGGCCATGTTGGCGAGTGCTACAAGAATTTGGCCACCGACATATATTTGATGTCGAAGAGTCCGACACAAACCAACCAATCCATGAACAAGTACAAATGAGATCTCAAGAGGCATACCAAGAGGAGCATATTTCATCTAGAGATGGTGCAGTGAGAGACATTCCTCCAGATATGGATTTGTTGCACATGGATAATGAACCAGGCAGCCCTATTAGTAGAGACCTCGTCGAGAGCATCCGTCGACAAAAACATATTGCTCAAGGTGATGAAGCAGACCGCGAAGATGAAGATGAAACCTACCTTGAGTACCATAGTCCAGAAGAAGGCAATACTTCAGGAGAAGACAGTGATGTTGATTGACCTTTGCATTTCTAGACATATGTGAACCATGCATGAACTTTTCTGTTATTGACTTTGTTGTATTTCAATTATGCTACTACATTTGTATCTGAATTATGAGATTGCAAGACCTTATATGCAATGTTTCTGTTTTCAGTGTATACTTCATGTGTGATGCAGGTTAAAGTAGAGTGTCCAGATTTCATTCACATGATGTGTGTGTATATATATGGGGACTTCATGTGTCATGCCCAGAATCTGTCATAAAATGGATTTCTGGGTTTTTATGACCCCAAGGCCATGTCATGGAATGTACATAATTTGTCACAAAATGTATTGGCCGGAAGTAACATACATTCTGCCAATATTTCATCACGCACAAATTTGCTAAATACACTATTCCATTTCCTTCCTTTTCATTTCTTGCTTGCCTGAATGCAAGCCCATCCAATATTGGCACATAATGTTTCATACATGAACTGATTTGCATTGCTTCAAAAAAGAACCAGTTTGCATTGCTTGACCATCGACCAGATTGCAATGCTAGAAAATGCACCACCTTGTTCTTACATTACAAAAGTGAAGACCAACTGCACCAGATTGCATTGTTCATACTACACTGCAACCATCACCTACAAAGACTAAAATACATTATGCAGTGAACTTGACTTCACTGCCTGCCTGCAACATACATCAACACACAGCCAAGACCAACTACTAAAACAGACATCAAAAGGTTGAACTTGCACGCAAGATTGTCCACCTTGGCCTCAATCTGTAGTTCACCAGCCCGCATATTCATGACCATTCTCCCAGATGATGCATCTGCTACCTCTTCAGCTTCATCACCAATGTCCACTGCCAGGGGGAATTTGTGGATTGCGACAATGCCAAGCTCCTCCAGCTTATCCAAATACTGCCTTTGGAAATTATAGAACCCGCAAAGCTTAGGAAACTACAACAATAACAAAACAATTTCCTTAACCATAGCTGGATAAACAGGGATGAAGAACTTCTCAGCTCAAATCATACAAGTGGATGCTCACTGAGTTCCGTGGACATTTGAAGAACACACGCAGGTAGTTCTCGGTCGTGTCCTTCCCTGACCGCCTCTCTATCACCCTCGCCATCCCACAGTCAGGGCATGGGATCAAGGGGAGTCCAGTCTCCTTACCAAGAGGATATGGCTGCAGCTCCCACATCGAGCTTGGCTCCAGATGGCGCTCAACTATCCTGGACGCTCCACTGCCCCTCGATTGAGTAGCCGAGCTACCCCACTTGGACATGGCGCCGTCGTCGCCGTCGCCGCCACAGCAGTCTCCTGGAACTGTCCAGCGCTGTCACCTGGGGAGAGGGGGAGCCGGCTCCGCCCAGAGGCAGCACGACGGCGGCCGTGCTCTACCACCCCGACCGACGCTCGCCCAGAGGCCCACCCGCACGCCGAGCTCAGACCGCCCTGCTCTGCCTGCCCGCATGCACTGGCCTCACGCCCGGGTCCGCCCACCCCCACGCCCTGGCCTCACACCAGAGGCCACCTGCTCCGCCCGCCCGCACATCGAGATCCGCCGCCCGCCCTGGCGTCCCGCCGAGATCCGCCACCCGCCGCGCTCCACCAGGCCGCCCCCCAAGCTCGGCCTACCCGCCCGCAACGCTACACCAACCCACCCACCGCCGGCATCCGCGCTCGGCAGCCGCGGTCCGCTCACCCGGACGCTGCCCGCCCGCCGCCCGAACACCGCCCGCCGCTGTGTGGGAGTGGGGAATTTTGGGGAACGATTCGAAATGGCCAAGTTCCACTTCTGTTCGGGGATCATGTTATAATTAACAAACAATGACGTACAGAAAAGGTCACAAAAAACCACTTCATATCGTCATTAAAACCATAACAGACGATCGGCTACTCTGGTTGACATTTTGTGACGACACCGGGCATCTTTATGTGACCAAAAGAAGAGATTGGTCATAAATAGTTCAAGGGCTCATGAATTTATGACGACATAGATTTTGTCGTCATCTAATGTTACAATATATGACGATATTTGTCCTCGTCATGAGGACTTTTGTCATAAAAAATCATAATTCTTGTAGTGGGCGGACCTCTACCGCCCTGGTCCGCACGCTGATGCTACCAATTACCAAGGAAAAATTCTCTCTCGATCGGGTCCTAGGGATAGAACTTACGGAGGTGCTCAATGTTCCACGGATTGGGTAGTTGCATTCCATCCTCCGCAGCCAAACGAACAGATCCGGGTCGGCACACCTTTGTCACCTTGAAGGGCCCCTCCCAGCTGGGGGAGAACTTGTGCATACCCTCTCGGTTCAGGATCCGCCTCAGGACTAGGTCCCCGACCCGGAGCTCCCTACTGCGCACAAACCGTTGGTGGTAGCGCCGGAGCGCTTGGTTGTACCGTGCGTTTCGGACTGCTGCTCGCCATCTGCGCTCGTCGACGAGGTCCACATCTTGGCGACGCTCCTGTTCCTGCATTCCCTCATCAAAAGACCGGACTCGCAGAGAGCCCATGGTGATCTCCGGGGGAAGGCACGCCTCGGCCCCGTAAACCAAGAAGAAAGGGGTTTCCCCTGTTGCCCGGCTAGGTGTGGTCCGGTTCCCCCATAACACACTTGGGAGTTCTTCAATCCACCTTGCGCCGTGCTTCTCAAGGTCACAGTAGGTCCGGATCTTGAGCCCTCTGAGGATCTCAGCGTTGGCCCGCTCAACCTGGCCATTACTCCTGGGGTGCGCCACTGAGGCGAAACAGAGCTGAATGCCCATATCCTCACAGTACTCCTGGAAGTACTGGCTCGTGAACTGGGTCCCATTGTCTGTGATGACGCGGTTCGGGACCCCGAACCGGCACACAATTGACCTGAGAAAAGCAGTTGCTGACGCCTTGGTGATGTTGACCACTGGGGTTGCCTCCGGCCACTTAGTGAATTTGTCAATGGCAACATAGAGGTACCGGTACCCGCCAACGGCCCTAGGGAAAGGTCCCAAGATATCCAACCCCCGTACCGCAAAGGGCCAAGAGGGAGGAATCATCTGCAGAGCCTGAGCTGGAGTGTGTATTTGCTTTGCGTGGAACTGACACGCTTTGCAGGACCTTACCAACTCAGCTGCATCCTGGAGTGCTGTCGGCCAGTAAAAGCCATGCCGGAAAGCTTTACCAACCAGCGTGCGGGATGAAGAATGACTTCCGCACTCGCCTCCGTGGATCTCCGCAAGCAAGTCGCGGCCCTCTTCCTGGGTGATGCACCGCATGAGGACGCCGTTGGCGCCACGGCGGTAGAGATCCCCTTCTACCACTGTGTATCGCTTAGCCATCCGGACAATGCGCTCAGCAGATGCTTGATCTTCAGGAAGGTAATTATCTTTCAGGTAGTCCCGGACCTTAGAGATCCATGCATCGGGACCTTCTTGAGAAACTGGGCGTGGCTCCCCGAGGTCTCCGGGACCCTCAAGGGAGCACACGACCCTTGGCGGGCTCCACGGATGGAGCGCCGCCGGGACCGCCAGATTCGAGGTGCTAGTCCGACCCCCTTCGCCCAGGTCGGCAGGCTGGGCGGAAGGCTTCAGCAGACGTCTCTGGAAGACGCCCTCAGGCACGGGTGCCTGGGTCGATGCGCTCGCGGAGAGTGCATCAGCTGCTGTGTTGCCTTCGCGTGGAACATGTTGCAGTTCCAGCACAACGAAGTCCTTCTCGAGCCTCTTCACATGAATGAGGTAGGCCGCAAGCTGGGGGTTGTTGCAGCAACACTCCCCCCGGACTTGCCTGATGATGAGTTGGGAGTCCTCTTTGACCAGGAGCTCTCGGACCCCCAGGGACAGAGCCGCCGTAAGTCCGAAGATTAAGGCCTCATACTCCGCCATGTTGTTGGTGGCCTCAAAATCAAGGTGCACCATGTACTTTAGCTGCTCGCCACGTGGGTCGATGAGGACCACACCAGCCCCGGCCCTCTTGCTGCGGGCGGACCCGTCAAAGAAGAGGGTCCAGTGAGGCCTGGTGAAGACCGGAGCCCTGTCCTCCGGACGCGGGGGGTCCGTCCCTTGGTCCGGACCCCCGGAGGCGCTTGGTGCCGGCGTCCATTCCGCGATGAAGTCAGCCAGGATCTGGCTCTTGACGGCGTGACGTGGCTGGAAGTCGAGCTGGAACCCCGCGAGCTCTGCAGCCCACTTGGCAATGTTGCCTGTGGCGTTGGAGTTGTGGAGGATGGCCCTCAATGGATAGGCGGTCACCACCACAATCTTGTGGGCCTGAAAGTAGTGGCGGAGCTTCCTGGACGCAACAAGTATAGCATAAAGGAGCTTATGCGTTTCAGGATACCTGGCCTTTGTCTCATGAAGGACCTCACTGACGTAGTAGACCGGCTTCTGGACGGTCCTGACTCTGCCAGGTGGTCTGGATCCTTCAATTTGGGCTGGGGACCCTTCGGCCCCCAAGCTGCTCAGAGCTTCTCCGGGTCGGAACCCGGCCGGACCCTCCGAAGCAGGGCCGGTTGCTGGAGTGGAGGAGGCCGGACCTCCTTCTCCCGCAGGGGGGTCCACAGGGGCCCCCTGCGAGAGAAACTCGGACCTCTCGGTGACCAGCACCATGCTGATCACTTCGGTCGTTGCTGCAAGATAAAGAAACAGTGTCTCACCTGGGTCCGGAGCGACCAGGACCGGCAAGGAGGTAAGGTACTGCTTCATCTCTTGGAAGGCACGTTCTGCCTCTTCGGTCCATACAAACGGGCCGGACCCCCTCATCAACTTGAAGAAGGGAAGCGCCCTCTCCGCCAGCTTCGAAATGAAACGGCTGAGGGCAGCAAGGGATCCCGTCAACCTCTGTACATCTTTGAGGCGTGCAGGAGGTCTCATTCCCTCGATCGCCCGGACCTTGTCCGGGTTGGCCTCGATCCCCCGGTGGGAGACCAGGAAACCAAGGAGCTTTCCCGCCGATACGCCGAAGACGCACTTCTCGGGGTTAAGCTTGGTGGAGGTCGCCCGTAACTTGTCGAAGACTTGAGCTAAGTTTTCTAAGAGGGAATTCGACTCTCTAGTCTTGACAACGATGTCATCAACATACACCTCGACTATATCTCTAACCAAATCACCTAGAGTGATGTTCATTGCTCGAGCAAAGGTGGGTAGAGCATTAAGTAACCCATAAGGCATCACTATATAACAATAAAGTCCATCCACTGTTACAAAAGCTGTATGCTTCCTATCATCACAAGCCATCTTGATTTGGTGGAAACCAGAATAGGCATCTATGAAGGACAGCAAATCACACCCGGAGGTGGAGTCTACAATCTGGTCTATGCGCGGAAGTGGATAAGGGTCTTTTGGACATGCCTTGTTTAGATTGGTGTAGTCGATGCACATCCGAAGCTTCCCGTTGGCCTTTGGGACTACAACCGGGTTGGCCAACCATACAGGATGGTAGACCTCCTCGATGAAGCCAGCCTGCAGCAGCTTGCGGACCTCTTCACGGATGAAGTTTTGCCGCTCGATGGACTGCTTACGTGGCTTCTGCCGGACCGGCCTGGCGTCGGGGTGGATCTTCAGATGATGCTCAATCACCTCCCTAGGGATCCCGGGCATCTGTGACGGTTCCCAAGCGAACATGTCAACATTTGCCCGGAGGAAGGCGATGAGCGCGCTTTCCTATTTCTCTCCCAGGTTGCCACCGATGCGGGTGGTCTGGGAGGTCTCCGCTCCGACCTGGACGGTCTTCACGGGAACATCGTCCGTGTCAGACGGACGGACCTTCGGTGCTTTGGCCAGGGCCTTGGCTCGTGAGGTCGAGAGGTCGGACCCCTGGGTGCCAGCTGCAGGGGTAAGCCCCGTAGCCAGCGCATGGAGTTTTTCGACCGCTACAACAGCAGCGGCCCGATCGCTTTGGACGGTGAGGACGCCCGCCGGAGAGGGCATCTTTAGGACCAGGTACCCGTAGTGGGCAACGGCCATGAACCGGTACAGAGCCGATCTGCCGATGATGGCGTTGAAGGGGAGGTTAACTTCCGCGACCTCGAACTGCACGTTCTCGGTACGGAAATTGTCCTCCGTCCCGAATGTAACCGGTAAGGTGATGGTCCCTACCGGGTACACGGGATCAGGGCCCACTCCTGAGAATGGGCGTGATGGAGCCAGCTTGGACTCCGGGATCTGCAGGTGCTTGAACGCCGCATAGCTGATGACGCTGAGGCCGGCGCCTCCGTCAATCAGCACATGGTGAAGGCGAACATTGGCGATGGTGGGTGCCGTGATGAGCGGCAGCACCCCTGCACCCGCCATGTTCTCTGGGCAATCGGATGGCCCAAAGGAGACGGTGGTGCCCTTCCACCGCTGATGGGGCGCCGCTCTCGGCACCCCTGGTTTCACTGAGAGGACCTCCCGGCGAAGGGCCTTGACGTCCCGTCGGGAGACGAGCTCCGAACTGCCACCGTACATAACGTACAGCTTCTTGCGGCGCTCGTCCCCGCCGGACTCGGAATCGGACTGCTGGAACAGTCCCTTGAGGTCTTTATTGGGGGTTTGATACCCCAACTCCCTCTCAGTCGCAGCTGCGTCGGCATCAGAGGCTTTCTCCTTGCCGGACCGCCGCGGAGGGGAGGAGCCTTCCTTGGGGGTTTGGTCACGCCTCTTGCTGAGACGCTCCGCGAGCTTCTGGATCTCGCGGCACTCAGCGGCGCTGTGGCGAGCCCCAGGATGGACAGGGCACGACCCTGGGTCGGTGCGCTGTTGTCGTGGGCGCTTGCCACGGGAGTTCTGGCCCCCGGTCGTCGCGGCTGCAACGGCCGGACCCCCAATCCGTGACTTGTCGAAGCCACGGTTCTTCTTTTTGCCGCTGCCCGGCGCAGCGACACTGGGCCCACTCGTTTGAGCAGGTCCCGCCTGGGTTGCAGAGTGCCATGCACGGCCTTCTGCAGCCCGGGCGCACTTGTCCGCCAGAGCGAACAGGGTGGTGACGGCTTCCACCTGGTGGGTCGCCAGCTTCTCTAGCATCTTCTCGTCTCGGACCCCCTGTCGGAAGGCCGTGATAATAGATGCATCGGAGATACGTGGGATGGTTCCACGTACCTTAGTGAAGCGGGAGATGAAGGCCCGGAGGGTTTCCCCGGGTTGTTGCCTCACGGCGTGGAGGTGGGCCTCCACGCCATGCTGCTGGTACGCACTGGCGAAGCTCGCCGTGAACTGTGCGCAGAGTTCACCCCAGGACTGGATGGATCCCGGGGTAAGGTTCATGAGCCAGGTCCGGGCCGGCCCGGTCAAGGCTACATGAAAGTAACTTGCCATGACGGCTTCGTTACCTCCAGCCGCCGTGATGGCGGTGATGTAGACCTGCAGGAACTCTGACGGGTTGGAGGACCCGTCATATTTTTCCGGCAGGTGAGGCCGAAACTTGGACGGCTAGGCAACCGCGCGAAGGTGGTCTGCGAGCGCTGCGCAGCCCACGCCCGACACCGGTGCCTGGGTGAGTCCTTGCGGCCTCACCGTAGCCGCATCGAGCTCAGGGGCAAGGTTCCGACCCTCAATGTTGAGCCGTCGGTTACGTGCTCGCTCGATGGAGATCCTGGCATCCTCTCCCGCATGCCTGCGGTTGAGCTCCGCCCGGAGATCCTCGGTCCGTGCACTCCTCACTGATGGTGAGTGCACAGAACCGGATGCGCCGCCCTGACGACGGCGCTGCCTGGACACAGATCCCCCCGCTGAGCCTGGGGAAGCCTGTGCCAGGTTGAGGAGGCGGTCGACGTCGTCACGCCATTGTCTGTGCGCGTCTGGCGACGCCGCCTCACCAGGGGGGTTGCGGAGCAACTCCCTGGCTGCCATGAGGGGCCCGCTCGGTGGGAGCACCGATTGGGCCACGGAGTCCCGCTCCGCTGCGCGTGGTGGAGCAGCACGCGGAGCCACCCTGGAGGCGTGACGGCGCGAGGCGTGTGGCGCTGTCGACGCCACTTCTTCCCCGATCAGGAGGTCATGGTGACCATTTTCCTGCGCCATCGAGGTCGTGAAGGTCGACCGAGCGCAAACCAAACCTAAGCCCCCTACCTGGCGCGCCAAATGTCGGAGGAATGCTCCAGCCGGGTGGCGGAAAGCACCCGCCTAATCCTAGTTAAGGATGGGTTTGGAGGGGACTCAGGAGCGCTCGATCGGTGGACAGATGAACGCAGGAAGGACACGCAGATCTAGAGTGGTTCGGGCCGCCGTAGCGTAATACTCTACGTCCACTTTGGTGTTGTATTGGCTGCGTGAGCCTGAATGGAAAGCAGCCTAAGCTTGTGTGTGTGCAACCTGGAACTTAGAACGTCTAGTGTGAGTGTTTTTGATCCCGTGTTCTAACGAGTGCATTCTCCCTTTTATAGTCCAAGGGGGATGCTTACACTGAGCGGGACCCCGACATGTGGGTCCGGCCAACAGGAGCTTGTTCTACGAGAGATATGGAGGTCATCTCCTCGAGCTCCTCTCCGTAGTCCTCCCGATCGGGGAGTTGATGTGCGTATCCACAGTCGGGATACGGCCGTGTACAGCCTTGTCTTGTACAGTGTTCGGTGTCAGCGTTGCCCAACAGTGAAGCCGTGCTGTCACTGTTGGGATCGAACCTCCAGTCAGGGGGCGAGCCAGCGCTGACTCGTGCCATGCGCACTGTTACAGCGCAAGCCTTTGCACGCCTATCACAGGCCATCATCACGCGCGCAGCACCGTGACGGGACTGTACACAGTCCGCGCACTGCGCGCGGTGATGCGACGCGCCGCCTTCAGATCAGGCGGGCTTACCGTGGTGTCAGCTTACCTGCCCCGTGTGTCAGTGGCAGGCCGCACCTTTTGACCTTGGCGCGCCCAACTCAGCTACCGCATTAAATGCTGGTAGGTGGAGAGGCGACCCGTAAGGGGCCTTCGGCCGCAGGCACGCGGCGGGGTCAGCCCCGCTCCTCCCGCCGGGCAGCACATGGCGGCACCGGACCCCTTCCCGGGGGAAAGAGGGGTCCGGGGCCCCCGTGGCCGGCCGGAGCGGGCTGGCCTGTGATGGTCTGGCCATCACTCGTGGCGGCCCCGGACCTCCCAGGGGAGGCCGGGTCCGCAGGGGTTACCCGAGAGCTCTCCCGCCCACGTGGGTGTGCAGAGGTCCCGGACCTCACGGAACTCGGGGAGGGTCCGGAGACCGTGGTCCCAGCTGTCAGGCCCGGAGGCCGTATGCCACGTGGCCCAGAGGCGAGGGGGAGCGTGGATTACGAGAAGTCCCAGGGCCTGGACACCCTAGCAGGAGGTACCCCTATCTGTATGTACCGACATATGCATATATATGTTGTTGTGTCAACTTGTGTGCGTAAGGACACTTTCCTTCATCAGTGTGTGCAGACAAGTACTTTCCTTCAAACGTTGCTGTTCATCTATGCACAAGAATGCAAAATGAGCCATCCAACTAAACAGCTGTAAACGCAAAAAAGCTGTAAACGCAAAAAAGCTGTAAACGCAAAAACCTGACTATCTAAACACCTGTAAATGCAAAAAGGTGTAAAATTTTACACATGCAATTTTGCGTTTTGCCTTTTTGCCTTTACACCGGAACTAAACAGGCCCCAACTCCACAAGGCCTGGGCGCCTGGCTACATGATGATGAGATGAGATGAGATGATGAGGCCCGGGGTCAGCTAGACCTCAGTCAGTCAGAGTCAGAGCTCCACCTATCCCTTGCTCAATTTAATGTCGATCGTCTCTTCCTCTATCACTTTCATCTGTTACCAGATCGGATTCGATTTTCGTTTTCAGATTTTGGCAAGGAAGAACGGATTCGATTTGATTGGAGTTAGTTGGAGATCGATGCCTGTACATTAGCGTTTTCCTTTTGCTTAATTAATCCAATTGACAAGACAGATGACGGGAGTTGAATCACATCTTATATTATGTTGTAAAATAAGCTGTGCAAAGGTAAGTATTTCTGTTGCACAAAAGCATATATAGATAGATATTGAATTCCAACTGAATGAATGAATGAATGATTGGGGAGTGCCTACATATATCCCCCCGCAGATGCTTCCAAGACAGAGGAAGGGTGCGTTTGTTTTCTAGGTTCTAAAGTTTAGATCCGTCACATCAAAGAGAATCTTATCATTTAGAAGTATTAAATAAAATCTAATTACAAAACTAATTGCAGAACCCCAGAGCTAATTCGCGAGACGAATCTAATGAGGTATATTAGTCCATGATTAGCGGATGATTACTGTAGCATCACTGTGGCAAATTATGGATTAATTAGGCTCATTAAATTTGTCTCGGGAATTAGCACCCATCTGTGCAAAAAGTTTTATAATTAGACTTTATTTAATACTAAATGATAAGATTCTTTTTGATGTGACGGATCTAAACTTTAGAGGGTAAGAAATGAACGCACCCAAAGTAGCCGCAGAGGCTCTCTTGGAATTTGATCGCTAGAGAAGAAAGCTGATCAGAGTTGCACCAAGGTATATGATTACGGGTGTGCTTTCCAACACCGAGTCTATTCCTCTATCATCTTCAACTTATTAATCTATAATCACAGGGTAGGAGCTACACTACACTACACTACACTAAAATAAAAGAAAGCCTAACATGCTGTAAATAAAACATAATAAAATATCAATCCGAAAAAACTGGCCATACACGCGTCGAATTTTTCGTTTCAGACTTGCACATTGTCTGGAGCTGTATAAAATGGCAGTCTGTTTTGAAGTTCATGACTGATTATGTTTGGATTTACAATTTTGAATAGGTTTGACTAATAAATTAGTTTCTGTTTCTGTCCTTGTTTTCAGGCAAATTTGAGAATAAGTGCAGATGGAGTAGGGTCCATAATAAGTGGCAGTTTACTGCTAGGTAGAGCCAAAGTTATACCACCCGATGAGCTCATAGATACAACTGGTGCAGGAGATGCATTCGTTGGAGCAGTTCTACATGGTGAGATGGTTGCAGATTGCAGGTTACCGAGACAGTTTTGAAATCTTCATTACACAGCCTGATTGTTCTTTTTTTTTGGGGGGGGGGGGTGGATATTAGGTTTATGCACCAGCATGCCACCAAATAGGATGCTGCCTTTTGCAGCTCAAGTAGTAAAGGCACTTTAAAATTTTCTAGTCTTTCTAAATGAAACTAGTTGAAGAGGGATGCTGCCTTTTGCAGCTAAGGTAGTAAAGCCACTTTAAGAATTTTCTAGTCTTTCTAAATGAAACTAGTCGAAGAGGGAAGTTGCCACAAGAAATTGCACATTGCATTCCATGGTTTGCTTTCGTTACCTTACAAATCGAAGTGTCTGTGCAAAATTTGCAGGCTGGTTGTGGTTGCAGAGGTTTGGGGGCTCGAAGCAGCCTACCTTACAGCAAAGACCTGCACCTGGCAGGCTATTGAACTGAATTCAGAACGATCCGCCTGCTTTGCATGCTTCTAAATATTCCAATCAGATACAGGAATGATATGTGCAATAAAAGGAAAAACAAAGGTGAAGCCTGCACCTGTAGCTGTAAAACTACTGCAGATCAACAATGTGATGCCCACGGGCTATGTTCTGTTCGATGCCTATGAAAACCTCTTCTTTTAGAACTTCTGTTTACCCACTTATTATCTTTGTACGAAGATGTATGCACTATTACATCTGATTAAAAACAGGATATATGCACATATCAACGACAATCATCCCAAATTGGTTGCTTCATCATGCAGGCAGAAGATGGAACAGAATTGCAGTAGCAACCAGATTATTCAATTCACATACAGGATGATGGACAGACATGATGATGGATGGATGGATGGATACTAAATTATTCAGATTCAATCGCAGGCATTGCAACAATAACAAGAAGCAGCCTATTATAGTGTAGTGTAGTGCTGACAAACACAAGCAAAGCAGGCACAATTGATTAAGGGATCCCCTTGGTTCTCATGGAAGGAAGGAAGGCAAACCGAACTAGAGTTGTTGCATGCTAGTAGAGTAAGCATTCTTATAATCTCATCAACGACTGCTCGACTGGATAAATCCCCCCATCCCTCTCGACCACAACTTGAACTGCTACTACCAGAGCAAGTAAATGAAGGCGCAGGCACCAAGGGAGGAGAGGATTACACGAGGAGCGAGCGATCCTAATCTACTTGCTCGGCGGCGGCGGGCCTCCCAGCAGCGTCTGCTGCTGCAGCTCGAGGTCGTTGAGCTGCTGCTCCCGATCCATCTCGATGATGAGCGGCACCACGAGCACCAGGAAGGTGGTGCCCGCGATCCACGCCGCCTTGCCCGTGCTCCGGAGCAGCTTCTTGGCCATGGTGGCAGCCTCGCGACCGTGCGCCGCCACCTGCGACCGGGAGAGGGCGGCCAGGAAGCCGTCCCCGCCGTCGCGCTTGCCGAGGGCCGAAGAAGGCGGCATGGAGATCTAGGGTTTCGTCTTCTTCTCTTCTAGAAGGTAGGAGGGGAAGGGGGATGCGACGGCGCCTGCCTTGCCTGCCATCTGCTTATTACTTGTATGCTGCAATCTGGGCCGGCTGGCTGGGGTTGGGCTTGAACTGGGCCATTGGGCTTTGGCTCGGCCGGCGGCCGGCCCAAATCATGATGGAGGCCTGCCTGCCGTCGCCGTCGCTTCCTTCCTTTTCTTCTCGTCTCCTCGACCTCCCCGTCGCCTCGTCGCCTTCCCTTGTTGGTTGGGGGCGGAGCCGCGAAGAGAAACAAGTCGGAGAGAGAGAAAACCCGCCCTCCTCGGCTCCTCCGTCGTCTTCTTCCCAGGTCCGTTGAGGTCGGCGAGCGAATCATGCATGCGCAGCTGTAGGATAGGATAGGATCATGGGATTGAATGCCTCCCCCTCCTAATTACAATCAATCCCTCTCCCTTCCTTTCCGCTTCCTCCACTCAGTTCCGCTGAGGTTCAGGTGCGTTCCTCCTCTTCTTCCCTCTCCTCTTACGTACTACTCACTCATTCATCTTCTTGTCTTGTGGATTCAATGCGGTGGATTCCCCCGCCTACTGGCCTGCTCTAGGCGTTTCAGGCTGGAGTATCTTTCATTTAGGCACATCCATCCATTCATTGGTACTGTTCCTCTCTGCATCCAACTTTATTTCTCCATCCCTTTCTTTCTTTCTTTTTTTGTTTTGGTTATGATGAAAGAATTTGGCTAGGGTACTAACTCATGTTCTTTTGGGTGCGATCTGATATGTCCTGATGATTCTCACATTTGGGATTCGTATCCTCCTTTGCTTATTCGCTCCTCACTTATGCAAAAAAAAATCACGCCTCTCTCACTATCAGTCTATTATTACGACACACTGGGGGATCTCTTTCTCCCATGGGTTTTGTATCACCTAATGCCACTACTGTGCTAGTAGGATCATTCCACCGTCATGCTTTGTGTGCATTACCTGCACTAGTTTACTTGCCCCGATTAAGTGGATCACCACTTTCTTGCCCATGCTGCCAGGCACAAGCAACTCGGATCAACCGGCCAACCATCGTCCCCCTCCTTCATCCAACATGGGTGCCAAAACCGACAGGGCCAGGAGGGCCTTGGACGCCATGAAGCTGCTCGGCTTCTCCAAGAAGCAGGCCACCCCCGTGCTTAGGCGACTCCTCAAGATCTTCAACGACAACTGGGAGCCCATCGAGGACGAGTGCTACCGCGCCCTTGCTGATGCCATCCTCGATGCGCAAGACGACAACCAAACCCCTGCCTCCCAACAGGTCATGCATTCTCCATTCTACTGCATTGCATCATTCATCGTACAACCTTATCAACAGACGTCCCCATCCTTTTACTCATCCTTACTGTCGGTACATTCTTGGTCTTTTCTATTAGGGGACGGAAGCAGCCCAGGAGGATTTGGAGCCTCATGTCACAACAAGGGATGATCGGCGCAGCTATGCTTCTGCAGGTGAAGATGGTAATGAAACCCCCCTGGTCAAGAGGCCCAGGATGGGCACAGCTGAGTTCGGACATGAATTGCAGCCTGGACCATGGCAATCCATTGGTTCCGCCCAAGGTGCTCTGTCTGCTTCACCAGAAACCAGCTGTCGGCAGAACAGGTCTTTGACTCTAGCACAGCAAGCTGCCGACCATGGAGATCCCTCACCTATCGGTGATGCTCTCATCTTGAAAGAACCCAAATCTGAGCCACAAATCAATGCAGCACAAGGCAAAGCCTGTCGAGATGCTCGAGCTGCCTCCGATGCCATAGACTTCAACGTTGGCTCTTCAGGTACTTGGGTTTTTCCTGCAGGCCTCAAAATACTCAACATCATGTTTAATCAAATTGAAAGTTCCAGTAGGACCTCTTGAGTTGCACCCTGCAACTCTTATAGACATGTTGTAGGAAGCATTTTGACCAATCACAGTCTGCATTCAGTTTCCTTTAGTAATGTCCTTATTCTGATCTTATTTGACGAATAGCCATCGAGCCTCAGGCGACAACCCCCCCCCCCCTTCTCTCCTTCACAAGCACAAAAATAGTTTTTTTTCTATCTTTTGTAAAACTTTTATTAGGTGGCGAAAATATGATAACTGGTCAACCAAACTCCAGGTGCTGGTGCAAGAGGCAGCGTAGTCAACCAAGCTCAAAGTCTTGATAGCAGCCTACAAGCGGTCCCAATGCACAATAACGGGGTAGTGTCTACAGTTCAAAATACTCAGGACGCATCTTCTGTGGAGGTTGATGTGGCTTCTTCCACCAATGGTGAGGTGAAGATGTCATTGAAATGCAACTTGGATCTTTCAAAATTCAGCATCAATATGGAGGATGTTTTCAAAATGGTGGAGGAGAAGTGCCTTCACTCATACAAGGTGCTACCTCCAGATTTTTCTATTGGCAAGCTGATGAGTGAGGTATGCCAATCTGTTGCACAGTTGGGTACTATGCATTCTGATGTTCATAGCAACAGTGGCAGCTTGCATAAAGAGGCTGTTGCTCCTTTTGTGAAGCCAATCGCTTGTAAGGCTGCTGTGGGTATAAATGATAAAGGTGCTGGAGGGTCATCAGTGCTTGAATCCTCAGAACCTTGTTTGCAGAATTCTATTGTTGCTTGGGATCCTGAGTTAGCAAATTGTAAGCGAAGGACAACCCATGATGTTACTGATATATCCAAAGGGGAAGAGCGGGTAAGGATAACCGTAGTAAATGAATTTGGCAGCGAGACATGTCCTCCATCCTTCTTTTACATACCAAGAAATCTTGTCTTCCAAAATGCTTATGTGAACATCTCGATTGCTCGGATTGGCGATGAAGACTGCTGTGCTGATTGTTCTGGCAACTGTTTGTCAGCGTCACTTCCATGTGCTTGTGCAAGAGCAGTTGGGGGCGATTTTGTGTATACACCTGAGGGCCTGCTTAAGACAGCATTCCTTGATGAATGGACCTCCGTTAATCGTTTCCCAGAAAAGCAGCATAGTTTCTATTGTAAAGCTTGCCCTCTTGAAAGATCTAAGAATGAAGCCTCACCAGATCCATGTAAAGGTCATCTTGTTAGAAAATTCATTAAAGAATGCTGGAGTAAATGTGGATGTGGCATGCAGTGTGGAAATCGTGTGATTCAGCGTGGTATAACATGCAGATTGCAGGTATTTTTTAAGAGATTTGCAGATTAACACTGCTTTAATTATTCTATGGCGCTCCTTTCTAGATGGTAGTCACTGACAGCTTCTTAATGTGCAATATTTGCCCGTTCTTTCTTCGCTGAAGAATGACCATTGCATCGAAATGCCTTCTTTTCTGTGCTATATGCTTGCCATCTGTATTGCTCAGTTTTTTAAATAGCGGCGCTATAGCGGTTTCGTGGAGCAGACGCTATGACCACTGCAGAAATAGCGGATCTAATAGCGGTTTGAGAACCTGCCGCTAAATCATATAGTCTGCTATTTGTACATTGACGTTGCTTGGTTCGTCGCAAATGATATCAAAACTTACTATATGTTCCTGAATTTTTTATCTAGTTGATGGTTCATTTGTTTGTTCCTGCAACTTAGGCTTCAGTTTTGTTGCTTGACCATGACTATTCCTTAATATCGCTTTATTCCATTGTATAGGTGTTTTTTACACGCGAGGGGAAGGGCTGGGGACTACGCACCCTGGAGGATCTCCCAAAAGGTGCCTTTGTCTGTGAATATGTTGGAGAGGTACTAACAAGCAGTGAATTGTATGAAAGAGCAATCGAAAATGCAAGAAACGGTAAACATATGCACCAAGTGCTCCTGGATGCTGATTGGGGTTCAGAAGGCATATTGAGGGATGAAGAGGCTCTTGGCATTGATGGAACGTTTTATGGGAACGTCGGGCGATTCATCAACCACAGGTATCGCACATTCCTGGTTGTAAATGTCTTGCCATAGTTTGTGTAGTCGCTCTATGCTCTCCTCTAGTACATTTTCAGTAACTAACCAATACTATATGACTAGATGCTATGATGCAAATTTAGTTCAGATCCCGGTCGAAGTTGAGACGCCTGATCATCATTATTACCATGTAAGTGATGCGCAGCTAATTGATGTTAGTGTGTGAAAAGAGCAAGAGCCCTGCATGCTGATGAATTAATAATTGTTGTTGCGCAGCTGGCACTTTTCACAACCAAGAAAGTGGAGGCATTTGAGGAGTTAACATGGGTAAGTGTCTCATGATTTTGGTTACCAGATTCATAGCAGCCGGTGTTCAACTTCTTGCTAATATTGCATCTGGAATGCGTTGTTTCTTTTCTTTTTTCTTTTTTTTTCTTTCATGCGTTTTGGCCATCTGTTGAGATACATGCTTAGTGTGCTGATTCACAAGGTAAATGTTTGGAATTGTGATTTCAGGATTATGGCGTTGATTTTGATGATGTGGGTGGCCCCTGTAAAGCATTCCGATGCATGTGCGGAAGCAGATACTGTCGTGATCCGAAGAGTCCAAGTGCGTAGCCAGTTTTAGTGCTTAATTAAAGCAGAAATTTTCTTTTGATGCAAATGTGGAATCATGTATGTATGATGGTTTGTTTTTGGCAGGGAGGATGGATAGAGCAGCTGGGCGAAACTAGGGACTACCAACTTTTGCTTGGTGGGGGCTTGGAGATGTGCAGCCTAAACTTGTTAGTGTAGACTGTAGGTAGATGGGGATGAGTGATGATATTTTGGATGCAAGCCTGAGGCTGAGGGGTTCAGCAGCACTAGCTACCTGTTTATGTTTATTGGCATGTAGATGTACTCCGTAGTAGTGGAAGAAAGAACCCCTCCAACTTATGCCATGTCCGTATGCATTTTCATTTTACCTGGCATCATGCCATGCTGGGATGGACCATGATCTTTTGAGCTGAGTAACTAATAGCTAGAGTACAGCAGTATTTATCTCTGCATGAGCTGAATACAGTGGTTTGGTTGAAGCTGAGCAGCCATGGAGCGGAATGCCCTGGCAACACGTGGTCAGGCAGAGTCTGACGTGTCAGCGGGGCAGTGGCTGTGTGTTGCTGCCCAGGAACTCCTCATCCGCTGGAGTGGAGTTGTTGCTGTGCTGACCACCACCAGACGTTTGTTTGGGAAGCCGATCGATTTCTTGGCGGAGGGACGGCGGGTGTGGTGTGGTGTGGCTTGCTCCCCACCACAAAGCAAGCAGAGAGCTCCCACCCTTCTTCCTCCATCTCTTCTTCCACCCTTGCTCGGACCATTCATTGCCTGCCTTCTATTTTCCTTGGACATTGCTGTGCTTGGGCGAGCGAGGTAGCCATTCTATCCTCCTATAGGAACAACAACAAGAGGAAGAAGGACACGGCACGGGCATCAGGGCATGGCGGCCGCTGTGTCCTTCTCCCGGCTGCGGGCCCTCCCCACGTGGTCCAGCTCCGTGTCCGGCTCCGGCGACGACCACCCCCACTCCTACCCCGTGGTGGCCATGTCGCGGCCCCGGTCTAGTGCGCGGCCGCTTCGGTCGTCGGCGCGGATGATGGGCAACGTGAACGCCGGGAAGGGTCTGTTCGCGCCGCTGGTGGTGGTGGCGCGCAACATCATCGGCCGCAAGCGCTTCAACCAGCTGAGGGGGAAGGCAATCGCACTGCACTCGCAGGTGGGTCGCGACCGCGCTTGAGCATGTTTGTTTTTCATCGAGAAGTCCCTCTCTCCTTGCTCCTTGCTGGTCTCTAGCTCGTAACCGAATCGAATCGAATCAAGCAGGTCATCACTGAGTTCTGCAAGACCATCGGCGCCGACTCCAAGCAGCGGCAGGGCCTCATCCGCCTCGCCAAGAAGAACGGGGAGAAGCTCGGATTCCTGGCCTGATCCATGACACTCTCTCCCTATATATATAATTAAATTATATATATATATGTACACACACATACTGTATGTGCTACTTATGAGTGAAAGTACAAGTACTCCGTCCATCATCCAGTACTCCGTCCAGTGGTGAAGAGAAAAAAAGAAAACAAGTGATCGAGATGCTTCTGTTCCATTATTCAGTTTCAGATGCTTCGCAAGTGATCGATGCTAGCTAGTAGCTGCTTGTTGCTTCTTCATTTATGTATGTTCTTGGACATTGCGTAGTAGCATTTCATTTCATTCAGGACCTGATTGATGGGATGACGATGCGTCCCAATCCCATTCCCAGCATGCATGTACGTCAATTATTATTACAAGGAGCTAGTATTTGTATTCATTCGATCCATCGGTTTTTATGTTCACTGCCATCTGGGCCTGCTGCTCCCCGCCGCCGCCTTCTTCCTGCTCCGGCGCGCTCTGGGAGGAGCTGCCGCCGTGACAGGAACAGGAGTTGCCTGCCGCCGCCTCCTGCTGTCGCTGTCGTCGCAGCCCACAGTAAGCATAAGCATACTGTGCTTCTCTTCATCGGCTTCCTCGATGCTTACGAACTCGTCGCTGGACTTGGCATCCTCATACCCTTGGTGCGCGGCTGCTGAATCCCTGCTGCTTGGCATGTCGTCGAATTCGGACTCGAATTCCTCCGTAGCATCCTCTGCTACTGCTGCCTCTTCTCCTCCTTCTTCTTCTTCATTTAGGGAAGCCGATGAGGTCGTCATGTTCTGCTGCTGCTGCTGCAGCAGCAGCACTTGATGCACGGCATGTTTTGCCGCATCGGCAGCCCAGCCCTCCTCCCCACCATTCTCTGCTGCTGCTGCTGCTCTCCGAAGCAGCTCCCGTGCACTGGCCGTGATGTCGAAACCGCCAAGCTGCGCAATTTCTAGGAGGAAGTGGACGTCCAGCTGGGCCTGGGCGCCATGGCCGATCCACGACTCCGGCGGGTTGCTCGAGAGCCAGGAGATAAGCGCCTCCATCAGCTCCTGCAGCAGCTCCTTCATGGTCCCGTCGTCGCCGCTCAGGATGCCACCGCCGTACGCATCCTTGAGCCGCCTCACCCGAAGGAACACCGCCTGGAAAGCCAAAGATGGCATCATCTCTGGTGGTGCTGCTGCTGGTGGTGTTCCTCCCTCCTCCGCCACCTGATGAGGCGGCGCTGGCAATGCCGCCATTGCCATGGTGCCTCGTATGAATTGCTGGCAGAAGCAGCTCCACACCTGCCCGGCCGCTTCTTTGATCAGGCTGCCCACTTGTCTCTGTGCTGACGCTGTCCACGCCATGGTCGGGAGCAGGGACACCAACGTGGAGCAGTTGACCAGCACGGAGAGCTGCCACATGTACTGCTGCTCGTCGTCGTCAGCAGCTTCCTTCTTGTTTGGGAATGATGGGATGATGAGCTCCTCCTCTAATAGGTCTATGATGGAGCGCACGTACTCCCTGAACAAGTCTGCAACAAGTTGCGCGGCGTCGTCGTCCATGCCAAGACCAAGACTTTGCAACGGGCAGGCTACGCCGTCCACGACCTCCTGTACGAGGGTCACGAATTTCCTTCCGCTGGCTGTCAGCAGGCAGTAGCGATGCTCACCTGCAGCAGCAGCAGCCTGCGCCGGCATCAGGAGGAACCGGCCCAGCACCCAGCTGGCGTCAGAGGCCACCAGCAGCCGGACCACCTCCTTGAGATGCCTGCCATACGCGTCCAGGACCTCCCGGATGCAGGGCGCCATGAGGCCAGCCACATCTTGCTCGGAGGCGATGCCGAGAGGCCTCAGCAGGGAAGAGTAGGACACCGCGCACGCCGCGGCCTCCAGTGCCAGAGCCAGGCTCGGAGAAGGCGGCATGGATCTCACGTACTCGGAGAAGGCGGCGCTGAAATCCTCCATCTCCTCCCTCGCCCATCGTCGGAGCTGAGGGGTGTAGGGGGACGGGTGCCCGTGCAGCGCCACGAAGCACCTCGACGCGTCGGCAATGGAGGAGAAGACCATGCGCGCGAGGTCCTTGATGTAGTGACCTGCCGCTGCTTGCTGTGACGATAGGCCCTCCACGCTCGCACTACGGTACGAGCTGAAGAGCAGGTGGTTGGCCCGCTCCGGATCGCCGAGCCTGCACAGGCCGGAGAGCGCCTTGAGTAGCTCCGGCCGTGGCGTCCGCGGGTTGCCGGCCACGGAAGCCAAGCGGTCGGCGACCCTTGCCTTCCTGGCGGACAGGGCGGCGTCATTGGCGGTGCAGCCGCCCTGCTGCCTCTGCAGGAGCTCCAGGGCCTCTTCCATCCGGTGCTCGGACAGAAGCACGTCCAGTTCCAGCTCCAGCTCCAGCTCCTCGTCGTCGTGCCCCATGTCGGCCTCGTCCTCGTCCTTGGAACCAGCAAGCAGCAAGCAGCAGTTGCTGCTGACATGCTGGATCATCCGACTGTGTGCTATGACCTGATGTTTCAGGCGGTGGACGTCCTTGTCCAGATCACCAGCTTCTTGCAACATCCTGCTCGATCGATCGGTCAGATACGTACTCAGGATGGAGTGAAGGAATTGAAGCAATGCAAATACCTACCTAATGAAGGAGAGGTAGCTGAGATAGACATTAGCGCGGAAGTCTTGCTCCGAGGCCTTCTTGATCTCCAGGAGCTCAGAGCACAGGTGTTGTATGCCCTGATCGATCGAACGAATTAGTATTCATTCCATTATTGGTTAGTTAGAAATATCCACCGATCCCCATGCATCGGTCATACAAGCAAGCGCCATGCACGGTCATACATACAGGCAGTAAGCCAGTAACAAGATGGATGGAGAGGAACTAATAACGGAACCTTTGCAGTCATGGAGTGGAGTCCCAGGTGCAGCCGGTAGTCCTCCTCCTCTTCGTCTTCCTCCTCCTCCTCCTGCTCCGTGGCGGTGTCGTCAATGTCAGGTGATGCCGTCCCGCTGCCATCGTCATGGACATCGTCGTCGTCGTAGTCGTCCTCCGCCTCTGCGATTCCGCCGCGGCGGTGCCTCCTCAGAGACGCCATGACGTACGATAGATGGAAGCAAATTAATCAAGGATCGATGCCTTTGCTTGCATGCGCTGCTGGCCGGGTCTCTTTCATGCTGCGCGAGCATCTCTAGTTGTATGAGACGAACGGCGACGACGACTACAAGATCGATCGATATACAATGCTGGCTGCCGGCGGCCGGCCATTGTATATCTCGCCACGCATCACGTACCATTTGGCATGCTTGTACCCATATCTTTTCACCACTAACTAGCTAGTACATAATAAATAAATTATATTTGACACGAATCCATCATTGGAGCTAAATTCTTTAGGTAATATCTTCACTGCAGCTGGCCGTAATTTTACCGGTCCGTACCCACCTTTTACATCGATTCCCTTACACATCAAGTAGACTAGACACACCTCACGTGGAATCATCTAGTCCTCTCATTTTTCTTTTAGTATACATCCCGTATTGAATTCTAACTCAATGGTAGCTGCTCAACTAGAGTGGGGATTTTTATCTCCCACGGCAGCACATGCAAGCAATTTCAAAACAGTTTTTTAACCGGCCATCCTCGCATATGTTTCAACAATATTTTCAAAGATATATAAACTGCTTATGTAGATTAGAAAAATACCAACATAAATTAGTAAAAATGCTCAATTGACTTGCTAAAGTTGCCTATGATTAGAAATAAACACTCACCTACCCAACACAATTATTTGCTACTATCCTCTAATTATCTTTTAAATATCAACGTCAAAATTCACTCGACTAAACTCAAGCGGGTCAAGCAACATTTTGCAAAGCGAAGTAAATTAGAATACACTAAAAAATATTTTCTCACAAAAAGAATATATCTTCGAAATATAGTGGTGTGTGATCTTGTTTTGAAGCTCTTATTGAAACGAGCGCAATTGTGCCATTGGATGCTCGATTTTGAAGCTACAATATTCTCTTTTTAAAAAATTGTGTGCATGCGCGCACTTGCCTGTTCTCTTTCTTCTCGTCACGTATGTTATCCTTTTTCTTTTCTCTCTCTACCCCTCGCATGCATGCAGAATGGAGATAACCCTACGGAGAGCTTATAATACAGTCCAATTCTCCAAGTCATTTTAGCTAACATGATCAGCGTGCCACTAAGTTGCATCTGCAGGATCGAGTTGAACTAATGCTGGATATATTAAGGTAGATGTCCACGGCTCCTAGATCACCATTGCATGCACCGCGGCCACTGCGGCTGTCCAATGCCGACGACGCCGTCGCCCGTCGGCCGGGTACCACACCAGCTTAATTACGTCCATAAATGCCTGCGACTCATATGTTGATTGCATCCATTATATATGCAACTGCGTGCTACATATGTGGCCAAAAACTCATAACTTGAATCATTATATTTCGAGTCTGAGGCTGAAGGGGATTGCAGGCTCACTACTCATAATGGGGACACCAGTATTATAGCTACACAACACCTTCCATAGACGAGGAGCGCAAGAGGGAGGAGGAGAACAGAAAACAACGTGAAGAAACCAATGAGCAAAGGAAAGAGAATAGCAGAAACCAATGGGAAAGTATATTTTCAGATTAATCCGGTATAAATTTTTGCGCTATATAGCTCGTTTGGCCGCGCCAACGGGGATGACGCGGCAGGGGAAGTCTGTATCGCGCCACTGCATGTTTGTTGGGAGGTCCTGGCCGTGTATGGTAGGAGTATCAAGAAGGTGAAAGTTTTGGTAGCGTTGACTGGATCGATAATCTAACGCTCTTAAGTCGGATTAAATTTGACGATTCCACAATATGTCTTCGACCGTCGCAATAGGTATATTTGCGTGCGCCCGCGCGTACACACACTATTACAAAAGCAAACAATGATTTCTTGATCCGTCAATCGGAATTCGGGTAACCCTACCTTGAATTAAGAGTCCGGAACCGTCTAGAATTAGCGTTTGACGAGTAAAATAGGAAAAGATTGAAGTCATCAATCGACACATACTATATTATTATAAAATATATATGGTGTCTAATATATATATTTTTATATGTTAATCAGTGTATTTATATGGCTTCCCGTAGCAACACACGGGCACGTTATACTAGTATATATATACTAAGCAAATATGCTCGTGCTTTGCTACAAATAAAGTTAATATAAGTGTCAGATACGTATAGTTGCCTGTACATTAATTCGTAGGAATCTAGGCAAATATGCCCGTGAGTTGCTACAAATAAAGTTAGTATACGTATCAGATACGTATAGTTGTCCGTACGTTAATTTATAGGGATCTACCTGATCGAGTCATGGACGGAGGGCTGATTAGGGCCTGTAAGGCGGACTAATAAAAAATTTGAGGTGGAAACAAATATATATATATAAGAATTGAGGTTATGTGTTTATGAAGAAATATTAAAAATGACCTGGTAATAAAGAAAGAGAAACTCGTATTGGGCTCCGGAGGCCCACGTCCGCTCTTCTGGCCCTCTTGAACTCCCTTCGTCTTCCTTCCCGGCGGTCTGTTTTCGGATGTCTGCGCTTCGACCAAAACCCTAGGTAGTTCGAGGGGAGGAGATGGCGGCGGCGGATGGGCGCAGCAGCGATAACCGGGCCAGGGGCGACGGTGGCGGTGGTCGGATCCACCGGCTGGAAGTGGAGAACTTCAAGTCGTACAAGGGTACGCAGACGATTGGACCCTTCTTCGATTTCACGGCCATTATCGGCCCCAACGGCGCCGGCAAGTCGAATCTTATGGACGCCATCAGCTTCGTGCTTGGCGTGCGCTCAGCGCACCTTCGTGGCGCGCAGCTCAAGGACCTCATCTACGCCCTCGACGACCGCGACAAGGAGGCTAAGGGCCGCAGGGCTTCCGTCCGCCTCGTCTACCGCCAACCCAACCAGGAAGAGCTCCACTTCTCCCGCACCATCACCGGCGCAGGCGGCAGTGAGTACCGCATCGACGGCCGCCTTGTCACCTGGGACGAGTATAACGCCAAACTCAGATCCCTCGGCATCCTCGTCAAGGCCCGCAATTTCCTCGTCTTCCAGGTCTCTCCATTTGTTACCTTTGTCATTGTATGTCCCTGATAATTCGCTTCTTTTAATCTAGGGTTTACTTAGGGCGACTGACGATTTGCACTGCAGGGTGATGTGGAATCCATCGCCTCCAAGAACCCCAAGGAGCTCACTGCGCTTCTGGAGCAGATCTCAGGCTCCGATGAGCTTAGGAGGGAGTATGACGAGCTCGAGGAGCAGAAAGCCAGGGCCGAAGAGAACTCTGCGCTTGTCTATCAAGAGAAAAGGACCATTGTCATGGAGCGGAAGCAGAAGAAGGCGCAAAAAGAAGAGGCAGAAAAGCATCTAGGCCTCCAGCAGGACCTGGTTCGTTAGTCTTTGCACGAGCTTTGCCTGCACTTTATTTAATTTGTTCATGTTAATTATGCTGTCTCCTTGATTTTATTCCCAGAAACTGTTAAAGACAGAGCATTCCCTGTGGCAACTCTATACCATCGAAAAAGACATAGAGAAAATGGAGGCTGAGCTTGCAGAGGACAGAGAGTCCCTTCAGCAAGTGCAGGAAGAGAATCAATCTGCTGAAAATGAACTAACTGCAAAAAAGAAGGAGCAAAGTGCTTTCCTCAAGAAAATGACATTGTGCGAAAAGAGTATAGCCAAGAAAAAGCTTGAACTAGACAAGAAGGTAAGTGCTTTTCTATTCACTCTTTTGCTCCACCAAAACTTTCGTTGCCTACATGTGTAATATCATTGATTTTTATATGTTCAGCATGGGTTCAATGATAGCCTACCCAGCTTGCTTGGTATTTTGGCTTTGTTATTTTTGGTGGTGATGGGTTTAGTGATAACCTTATATGCTGCCATTTAATGCTCTTTACCTTAGTTCTTCACATATGTCTATTTCTGCTATTGTTACTAAAAGTTTTAGGTGCTCATATAAAATCATGTTCATTATGAAATTGCTGAATGTATCAGTTGCTTTTAATTCACCATTTTGCTTTCTTTGTTAAGTCTTCCATGTTTTGCACTAGTTCAGTGATACTCGTTTGCTGCTGGGAAGTTGTTGCTAGGATGATAATAGCTGATAGGAGGCTTGGTAGGATTTTAAGTGATCTACCACTATCTTTGAACTTCATGCAACTGGTCATACTGGTAAAAGTGTGTAATGTAATTATATCTTTATTTTCAGCAACCTGAGCTTCTTAAATTGAAAGAGCAAATCTCTCGGCTCAAATCAAAAATCAAAAGTTGCAAGAAAGAGATTGACAAAAAGAAGGATGATAACAAGAAGTATCTGGAAGAGATGAGAAGGCTGCAAAGTGCTCTAGTTGATGTCACAAAAGCTATTGAGGAATTGAATGAGCAAGGACAAGATAAAAGTGGAAAACTGCAGTTAGCTGACGACCAGCTCCAGGAGTATCATAGAATGTGAGTTTGATCAGACATCTATGTGCAGTGTTGATTTGATGTTAGTCCATGTTGACATTACGGGCATCTTCAGTGTATTGCTTTAGTAAGAACATGTGCGCCTAGGAGTTGAGTTGCTTCAGATTAAAGTGCAGACCAATTACTGTTATGCCACAGGTGTGTATCACTGTATTGGGGTTTATTTATATTGTGAAAATGGCACACACCAATATGCTGCACATTAGCCAAACAAATACCCTAACATTGGTGGTTGCCTCTATTGAGTGCTTATCTGGCTAGGCAGAGGAAGTCGAAGAGAGGCGGTAGGTGGGAAGACAGTGGATTTTAAAATCCCAGTGTCGTCTCTAAGAAACTCCGCCTTAATGTCATTGACCAGCTAAAGACAACCATCTTGCATGATGATTTTTGAGTTTGCAGTGTTCAGCTCAATGAAATTACCAGCAATATTAGTGTCCCTTTTCTTCAGTAGCTCGTTCTGAAACAGTTGTCCCCAATTGTGACTAAAATGGATGACTTCAAACTTCTTATATCATACTGTCTCTGCTTAATCCTCTGGCTTCAATGCTGTTGGGATTCTGACTGCACTTTACTTTCATTACAGTAAGGAGGATGCAGGAATGAAGACAGCAAAGCTGAGAGATGAGAAGGAAGTCATAGACAAAAAATTAAATGCTGATGTTGAAGCAAAAAAGAATTTAGAGGAGAACATGCAGCAGCTGTGTAGCCGTGAGGACGAGATATCATCACAAGAGACTGAATTGCAGACAAGACTTGACAAGATTCTTCATTCCATCCCCAAACATGAAAATGAGCTCGCACACTTGCGTGAGGAACATACCAGAATTGCAAAGGAACGCCAATCATCAGGGTTAGACTAAGTTCTAAGTTCTTTGATTTGATATTATGTTGCTTCTAAGTCCTTTGACACAACATTTTTTTCCCTCTATCAATATTATTAACTAATTTTTTTGCAGATCTAGGTACCAAACACTGAAGCAGAGGGTGGATGAAATAGATACACAACTACGAGAGCTTAAAGCTGATAAGCATGAAAGTGAGCGTGACGCTCGATTAAAGGAAACTGTTGGAAGTCTAAAGCGGCTATTCCCTGGAGTCCATGGTCGCATGCACGAACTTTGTAGGCCCTCACAGAAGAAATATAATCTTGCAGTTACTGTTGCCATGGGGAAATTCATGGATGCAGTTGTAGTGGAAGATGAAAACACCGGAAAGGAATGCATTAAGGTGCTCTTACATGATTTCTTATTGTCTAATTATTCTACTTTTTGCTTAGTTACTGGAAAGGCATATTGTACCATCTGTAGCAGTCAACGGAGTACTATTTCTTTCCTGCTTAATTCAAAATGCACTTTCTAGAAATACTGAACATCTTAAATGGCATAAAAAATGGGCATGATAAAATCCCTATATTCTGGTGGTGGTTTGCTAACTCATCATGGAGACTATTGGAATAGATCTGGATAGATTATATTCAAAATGCGTGCGAGGGTTTGCACAATTTGATGGATCCATATTATTTATTAGAGATTGCAGTATCGTGATCATCATATCCATTTGGATCGGACATGGTTTTCAAGGTGTCGCCTGATGAGGCGTGGGCGTCCCGGTCACCACGACCAAAAGATCAGCAAAACAGAGTTAGGGAGGGAGAATGGGTGGGGAGGTAAGGCCAAGAAACTGTAGCTGCTGCCTCTGGTGCTGGCGTAGAACTTGCTCCGGTCAGTCTGGCATGGTTCATCGCACGGGGCGGGTGTGGGTGGGTGGGTGGGGGGGGGGATCTGAGGTCGCAGAGCAATGAGGAAAGGGAAGCGGCAGGGAGGAGCGATTGCGGGCGGCTGCAGCATGTCTGGAGAGAGGGAGGGAGGGAGCAAGGGCGGAAGGGGAGCGCTTGTGGCCTGGATGGGCCTGGGGGAACCGCACATGTAGGTCATACCATGGGAGGGGGATATGGGCTGGGCCACACACCCTTCTTAATCTTTCTCCCTCCTTCACCTGCTGTTTTGCAGTTTCTTAGGTTAATATGGCGCAGCAATTGCCTCGCTTTATAAGAGCCTAGGCGATTGGAAGGGGGTGGCTTGCCATGCCTCGCCTCTCCGCCTTAAGAACCATGGGATCAGATCAATGCAAATCTCATCCAACAAGAATTTTTTATAGTCTGGTTTATTTAAAAATGAATCTGAATCTGGACAAGACTCCATGCTTATCCATATAAACACTCTATTTTCTAGAGGCAGCTTAACACATTTTAAACAGTACTGTGTTAATAAAGTAGTAGTGTATATTTTAATAACATATACTTCCTTTTTGTATTCATTAGCACCAGTTCTGCCTGTTACATTCAAATTTATGTTCTTTCCTGCCGTTTGAATTCAAACTTCCTGTGTTAGACATTATGAGTTTACTATACGACTTAACTCTGGCAGTTGCTTGCATATGCTCGATGCTTAGAGTGGCAACTTGCATAACTGAGCAAATCTTTAGGGAGCAACCTGTCTGATTATGTTTAGCTAAATGATGAAACTACTTACTATAAAATATACTAGTTAACGAAGATACCTAAACATGCTAAATCTTGGCACATGAAGGGTTATGTAGCAACACATTCTCGTCAGGAAAGTTTATACACTCAGGAATGAACTC
This sequence comes from Panicum hallii, assembly GCF_002211085.1. Classification (NCBI taxonomy): domain Eukaryota; kingdom Viridiplantae; phylum Streptophyta; class Magnoliopsida; order Poales; family Poaceae; genus Panicum; species Panicum hallii. The sequence goes on from NC_038047.1 coordinate 45,693,550, forward strand.
AGTAATTAAGTTGCTTTGCGTGTGGATTGGACTTGAATACTTCAACATGAGGAACAGTAGGGGCAGTGATTGTATCTGAGAAAGTTATGTCCTAATCAGATTCTGAGAACCAACAATAAGAAATAGCTTGGTAACAAAGTCACTACTCGTTAATAAGGACAAAATGAGTATAGCAAAGGTCACATGATATTCTATAGAGTTGTATGTATTAGGTACTTCTTAATAAAAAAAAGTAAGGGGCCATGTCTGAACTTATGGAAAGAGCGCCATATGCATTTCATGGCTGACATGCAGACTTGACAGAAAAAAGGGATCTTGTTACTATTGCATACAACACATGTTCATCTATTGGAATAGGCAAAGTCACTTTATCTTTCCTGTGCTACAGTATCTGAAGGAGCAGCGCCTTCCTCCGCAGACATTTATTCCCTTGCAATCTGTCCGTGTGAAGCCAATAATTGAGAAGCTGCGAACCCTTGGTGGCTCTGCACAGTTGGTTTTTGATGTCATTCAATATCCTTTTTAGTCTTTATGTTAGCTTCTTGCTCCACAAAATATTTTTTTCTCATTTAATTCTGCAGATGATTTCTTGAGTGGTCAAATCAAATGTCTATCTTCGAGATGTACATATATTTGTGTGCAATAGATTATATGCTGTAGTCTTAAAGCCATGCATTGTAAATTTATTTTTGTTCAGTATATCTTCAGTGTCCTCAAGAAATTCTTGTAGGAACATAGTAGGAACACAGTTGTGTACACATTATTTATTTGTTTAGTACACATGCTGATTCTCATCTGACAATAGGAACACAGTTGTGTTTCCATGCAACCCTTTGAGCATTTACTTGTTTCCCTACCATTGCCTAAATTAGTAATGCTGTTGTGAATCAATCTCTCAGCATTGCAAGCATAGGTACTTTAAAAAAGGCACTACTGTTTTTTTCTACCTCTGATTAAATGTTCTATCCACCTATAACCTCCCCCATACTATTGCATGGAATGTATTGTCATACTGTTGTGAATTAATCTCTCAGCATGATAAGTATGATAGATGTAGGAAGAGCTGGTGCCACATTGCATTTTTTTTTCAATAATATTTCGTTGAGAAAAAGTTAACTTCTCTTAAACTGTACCAATTTTTTCGCCATGCTATATTTTGTATCTTAACATTGTACGTTTGACCGAGCTTTGGAGAAAGCAGTTCTGTATGCGGTTGGAAATACACTTGTCTGTGATAAACTTGATGAAGCTAAGACCTTAAGTTGGAGTGGTGACAGGTATAAAGGTAAGGGCATATATCTTCTTATTCTGAAGCAGCATATTTTTTATTTTTTGGTTATTTTTATGCTTATTTGTGCTATCATGTGTTGCATTTAGTTGTTACTGTTGATGGGATTCTGCTGACAAAATCTGGCACGATGACTGGTGGAATAAGTGGGGGAATGGAAGCTAGATCAAACAAATGGGATGATAGCAGAATAGAATGTCTGTATTTGCCCTTGTCCCCTTGTTATATACACAGATGTGTGCTATTTGCTAATGTCTTCCTGGCTCTTCATGCAATTTGTGTTGCAGCTTTGAAGAAGAAAAAGAATCAGCTGGAATCTGAAATGTCAGAACTTGGGTCGCCCAGGGAGTTGCAGAGAAAGGAGCTTGCCATATCTGAGAAAATAACTGGACTTGAGAAAAAGTTGCATTACTTGAATGTTGAACAGGTAGGTTGATATTTTGACTAATAAAGCCAATAATGATTGATGTTATTTTTTCTGTCGTCTAAGTGGATAACCGTAAAGAAAGAAAGTACTCTAATCTATAGTGGATGCTATTTCATAGAGGGCAGGCTAGTCATTATTTATTTAACTCTCTCTCATTTTCCTTTGGTCTTGACAAAACTGGTTAGTTGGCTCTTGGATATTGTTACCCATCAAAAGAAAAATACTTACAACCCTTTGGTCTTGACAAAAGTGGTTAGTTGGCTCTTGGATATTGTTACCCATCAAAAGAAAAATACTTTTCGTTAAGCTTTTAGCTTGAGTTCCCTTTGAAACATGACATGCCAAATTGATTGTACTGCCTATCTCCCTGTTAATTGATATTTTTATCCACTACTAGCTTTGAATAAGGATTCTATGCAAAAGCTATTACCCTGTATTAGCTGAAAACTCTCTCACTCTCGCCCTCCCTTCTTGTTGCAATGAGGGATTGCTTCTTTTTTCTTAATTAATTCTTAGACTCTTTCTCTTTTCTTAAGAGTGAATCATTTTTTGTGCAGAATAACCTCAGAGCTAAGCTACTCAAATTGGCATCTGAGAGGAGTAATATTGAGGAAGAGATTAATCGTCTGGAGCCTGGAAAGGAAGAGGTAATATTTTGTTGAAGGTGTTACACCGGTTGTTTTCATCAGGTCTGAACTGTTACTTTCGCATCGGTTACTTATTTTGTTTCTTTAGCTCGAGACCCGTCTTGCTGAGAAAGAAGCAGAAGTAACAAAGCTTGAGAAAAAAATCAATGAGATTGTGGACAAGGTGTACAGAGACTTTAGCATTTCAGTTGGTGTTAAGAATATCCGCGAGTATGAAGAAAGGCAACTAAAAGATGCTCAAGCACTGCAGGAGAGGAAGCTGAGCCTAAGTAATCAAATGTCAAAATTGAAATATCAGTATGTGACAGTGACACAATAACCGTTAAGCTAAATTTTGCTTTGACTGGACATACAATTTTGAGTATGAACGATATCTTGTTTTGCAGGCTTGAATATGAACAAAAGCGAGATATGCAGGCACCAATTGTGAAGTTAAGGGAGACATTTGAGTCCCTAGAAAAAGAGCTTAAGGGCTTACAGGAGAGAGAGTCTGGTGCTAAGGCTGAAGCTGAAGAAATTTTGACTCAGATGGATGAACTGAAAGCTGAGGCTGAAGGTGCAAAATTTGAATCATCTTTCCTATTTTCTTGATAGCGCTTGGTGATCAAAAGTAGCTATAGTAGGTGACACTTGTTCCATGCATACATGCCACATCATGGTTTGACTTTTAAGCTTAGCTATTTCAGTGCAATAGTTGTTTAGCTATGCCTTCAGCGCAGCAGAGGTGAGTTAGCTCTTACAACTCAAAGAAACTTAGAATGTTTTTCTCATGAATGAGCACAGATTTTATATTTGAGTCCATAGGCTGTTATACTTCAGTTTTGTTCATTGTGATACTGCTCTGCTTTTAGGACTCAGATGCATGCCTATACATTTATGTCAAACGATGAAACTTTCCTAAGTCCCAGATGCATCTTCATGCTTCTGTTTGTATTTATACCCTACACAGACTGGAAATCCAAGTCAGACGAATGCGAGAAGGTTATTGATGAATTAAAGGAGCAGAATGGTAACGTTACATCTACATTGGCAAACTTGGATCGCCAAGTGAAGTCAAAGGTAGGCTTTTCTAACAGTCGTGTCCTCTTTCGTCAAGATTTCTTTTATGCACTCTAAGCAGAGTCATGTCTGAAGTCTGTTAAAACACATTGTTTGCTCCATCTTTTTGTTTGAGCTATTGATATTAGTGCTATTACGTGTAAAAGTTTAACAAATATGTTTAAGGCTGATATTATTGCGAAACATCCGTGGAATTGTAGGAGGGACAACTCATGCAACTTATATCACGCCAACAGGAGATTCATGAGAAGTGTGAACTGGAGCAGTTGAAGCTTCCTACAGTGAATGATCCAATGGATACCGGGTCATCCTCAGAAGAACTAGTCCTTGATTACAGCCAGCTTAAAGAAATCTATCTGCAGGATATGCGACCGTCTGAACGTGACAAACATGAGGCAGAGTTCAAACAAAGAACAGGTGCACTTTTAGCTGATATTGAGCGCACTGCTCCCAATCTAAAAGCACTAGATCAATATGATGCGCTCCAAAGAAAGGAAAAGGAGGTTACAGAAAAGTTTGAGGCAGCTAGGAAAGAAGAGCGAGAGATATCTGATAAATATAACTCTGTCAAGCAAAGGAGGTATTGCCCTTGCATTTTTCTGATCACCATATGATGTTGTTGACATAGAATTCTTAAGTTCTTTTCTAGGATGCTCTATCTTTTGTAGGAACTAGCAAGATTTCCTCCATTGCACTTTGGAAGACCCATGCTATTTTTTATTGATCTGAAATTCTTTTTACTTTTGAGATGATTGTCTGGTTATGTTAAGAAACAATTATGGTGAATCTTGATAGCTAGAAGAAAGCTCTAAGTAGTTCTCAAAGTGAATTCCTTCCGTCTATTTCCTTAAGTTACCTTTACTGATGTGAGGTTTTGCCAATATGTCAAACATGATTACATGATTGTTTTTAGCTGACTTAAGAATTTCTTTGGTCGGCTTTTAGTGAGTTTAGGTATATTTGGGTCTTGGGTAAATACCAGAAAACTACACTAGTTTGGTAAAACTCTTCACAAAACTGCACTTCTAAACAACAGTATCATAGAATAGCACTCCTGTTTGCATAACATTTCACAATACTCGCTTTTAAGCATTGGCGTTATGTCAGTCTTACGAAGGTGAAATGACAGCAGTGTTTAAAACTGGTACATGGTTAAGTTTGCTCTTGTTATCTTTGTAGTAGGAGCAATAGCAGCTCTCGTTTGGCCGTGCCTAGCGAGTCAACTTGTGTTGACATCAGGCTGTAGTAGGTAGTATAGCAAGTAGTGGTAGAAGTTACGAGTAGTGGTGCAAAGTAGGAGTATGGTTTAGTTACTACCTTACCAGTACCTTTGCTTTTTTATAGTGGAGGGAGTAGCTAGCTGCACTCTCTGTTCTCCCTTGTTCCTCCCCCTCTGCGCTCTGCCTAGAGTGTGTGTTAGAGAGAGATAGTTGGGAGACTAAGCCTGGAGGTCGCCCAAAAAAAAACTGTGGTTGTGTGAAACATTGTGCGAATAGAAGCATGGTTCTTTGAAACTGTTGATTACTTGAATTTTTCTATGATAGCATGTAAAATAGAAGGGTCACTCTCTGGAAGTATTACTCGGAAGTTTGGTTTGTGATAGTTTTGAAGACAGTTTAGTTTTGTTCCTCATGGATTCTATGTTAATATGCATCACAGTTGAGGTCATGCCTGAGGGCTGGGCAGCTTGCATCAGAAAAAAGGGCAAGTAAACCTAATAAATAAGCTGTAGGCATAATCATCTTCCTGGTTATTTATCAGTCATCCCATCTCACCAGAAAAAAAAGGGCAAGTAAACCTAACAAATAAGCTGTAGGCATAATCATCTTCCTGGTCAGCTATTACTGTCATCCCATATCACCAGGACCAACAATCACCCTCAGGTCTCCACAAGCTATCTAAGCTTGTAGAGATTAACAAAACCAATCACATTCCACTTTCGTCCTTGCCATACAAGGATCAACATGATATGATTGGACCTGGCATGGGAAATAAAAGAAGAGACAATCAAATGATAGTGAGGGCAGCTCCAGTGCTGCGTCGATTTTTGAACTGCAAAATCGCTAGCGTGGCTATTGTTTGACGGCCGCAGTGTCATGTTCGGTTCGGTGGGGCCTACGCTCAAATAAAAAATGGAAACTGCCGACTCCATCGGCGCGCAATGGCTACTCCTCCAGATGTGGCAGCCTTGGCTTGTGCGCTGATCCACAGGGAAGGCATGGTCGGAGTTCTTGAGTTCATTTTTTTCATTCGCTTGCATTGAACTGTGTTTGGAGGTCGATTTCTGCCTGACAACGAGCAGTCGACTCCCACAGTGTGTAATGTTCGGTTTTCATAGGCTATTGTTCGGTTTCAGACCACACTGGAGCTGCCCTAAGGGGGATTATAAATTGTATATTTATATGTCAACTTTTTATGACGGAAATGTGAGCTGTTCCCAAACAACTACTTTTGCATTTTTGTTCCATATGATATTGTGAATTTAGGTTCTTGGTGGATTATGTGTTACTCATTGTTAGTTCTTTTGGTGCTTAGGTATGAACTGTTCATGGAGGCCTTTGATCACATATCTAAAGGCATAGACAGAATCTATAAGCAGTTGACAAAAAGTCATACGCATCCACTTGGAGGAACAGCATATTTAAACCTAGAAAATGAAGACGAACCATTTCTACATGGAATCAAGTACACAGCTATGCCACCAACCAAACGTTTTAGAGATATGGAACAGTTGTCTGGTGGGGAGAAGACTGTCGCAGCGCTGGCTTTGCTTTTTGCCATTCACAGGTAAATGTTTCTAGTAATTTTCCTTCGTCATGACTTGAGTCTGCAAATGTCAGGTTCCTCCATTATGTATAGTTTTATCAGTAAAATGTCACGAATCCATCTGCAGACAATCTAATCACCTAAGCAGCTGCTTGTTTTCTTCAGGTTCCAATTTGATTCTAATATTTAAATGTTTACATACTGTTTCCCATGTCCCGTGCTTCTTAAGAACCTTTTGGGTATGCCAAGGCCAATAAATTAGTGCAGCGTATTGGAATCAGCATTTACTGGCCTTCCCCTAACGTTTGGTAAGGGGAAAGCACGGCACTGTTATTTAAGAAAAAAGACTACTCTGGACGAGTATTTGGGTTACCTGGCTGCACATCTATTTCAGACAGCCTCTCTTGCTTCATCTTGGTCAAGTGTCATAAAGTTTTGTGGCAATTTTCAGTTTCAGGCCATCACCCTTCTTCATATTGGATGAAGTAGACGCAGCTCTGGACAATTTAAATGTTGCCAAGGTTGCTGGGTTTATCAGATCAAAGTCATGTGAGCGTGTGACTGGTGAACAAGGTGGGGATGGAGAATGTGGATTCCAGAGTATAGTCATATCGCTGAAGGATAGTTTCTATGACAAAGCTGAAGCACTGGTCGGTGTTTATAGAGACTCAGAACGAAGGTAAACCGGACATAAATTACTTGCTTTCTTTTCTTTGGGCATTACCTAACTCTTTCTGGCATTACCTAATTCTTGAGATTTGATTTGCAGCTGCTCAAGAACTCTCACCTTCGACCTGACTAAGTATAGGGAAGCGTGAAGCAACGTTTATTGGATTTATATCTAATTGCCTATCTGCTTGTTAGCTGTCCTGAACAACGCTGTAACTTGTGTACATAAGTGATTAGTCATCGCATGTAGTTTTTTTAATAAACCTCGTCGTATGCAGTTGATTCAGAAACATAAGATTGCTGTATGAGCTGGAGATATCTTTGTGGATTGTGATGTTGTTTGTACATAAGCCATTTGCTGAAAAAGCACCATTGTATGCAGTTGATTGAGGCTTAACTGTTTTTTGCTTGTTATGTGATGCTGTTTGTTTCGCTAGTGCTTGTGTTGTTGCTTGAAAAACAAGAAGATTCAATGTTTTGTACCGTTATCGGTGAAGTGCAGTGCATGCCATGGTTAACTAGAATTTGTTGGCATGGCCGCATGACTTACAACGCAGCACTTTGTGGGAGCAATGTTTCAGGCTTCGGATGAAAGGTTTCTGGATATTTGTGACAGAGTATCGGGTTTTCTATCCGTATTTTATTATGATAGCAAAGGATGCGGGGGGAAATGGTGATAATAGATGAAAAAACTATTCCCTCTGTTTTAAAATATAGCAACATTTAGGTTTGTTGTAATTGCAACTTTGACTATAAACTGCAAGAAAATTATAAATACTATCAACGTAAAAATGATGTTAGTAGTATCTACTTGAAATAAATTATTCCTAGAGATATTTTTTTATCAAAGATAATTATGATTGACTTAAGACAAACCTTAATGTAGCTATATTTCTGCGACACAGAGAGTAGCAAGCTAGCTCGTGGTTGGACTTCCGAACTCTTGGAAGCAAAATCAATTAAGCTACAGAAAAGAAAATCCGTTTCTTTTAGGCACAGCAGGATTTTCAAAAAAAAAATCTTTAGATGTATACTTTGATTGACAATTTCTCTTATAATACATCACCATTTGCTATAAAATCAGTGTCATATCAAATTATCTTTTAGTTTGAAGACAAACATTCATATAAATTTTATACACTAATTTGGCAATTAATCCATTTATGTAGTTTTAACTGTTCATTCATAAAACTCGACTCGGTCCTAATTTAATAGGTAGGTCTAGTAAAATGGAAGGCGGGCAGTTGCAGTAGTTTCGGAGCGACCATGCATCATCAAGACAAGAAGTGAATTAGTGAAGTCAATCAATAGTCCTGGCTCTGGAGCTGCAGCTTCTTGGTTGTCCTCCGTTGCTCGGGTTGGGACAGGCTCTGGAAGCCGGACGCCCTGCTGCCCAAGGAGCCGAGCAACCTGGCGGACCAATGAGAGCCGCCGCCGCTTTCGTCCACTCCCATGTGGGCGTCCCAGGCGTCGTCGACGAGGTGCTGGTGGTCCTCGCCGTCGTCCTCGTCGACGGTGGCCGGCCACCACTTGCTGGTGTGCTTGTTGGACGGCGCCCAGCAGTCGTCGTCGGCCGTGTAGGCGTCGCACTTCTTGTCCTGGCGGTAGTCGGTGTCGGAGGCGCAGGAGAGGCACATGGTGGGGCTGTCGGAGTAGTGGGAGGAGCCGCCGCCGAAGGACCAGGTGCGCGAGGTCCGGGAGGAGGCGGAGGAGGAGGCGGAGGACGGGGAGGAGGACGACGTCGGGCTGCCGAAGCCGAAGCCGAAGCCGGTGTGCACCTCGTGGGAGACCCTGATGGCCCGGCGGCGCGCCTCCCGGAGGCGGTCGGCGTCCGTGAGCAGCGAGAGGATGCTGTCGGTGCGGCGCTGCATGCAGGCGCCCCAGTTGAAGCCCTTGTCGTCGACGTAGTGGAAGCTCCGGAGGTCGTGCATGGCGGGCATGTCCGGCCGGAACTCGAGGAGCAGGTCCTCGGGGCCGTGCGTGAGCAGGAACTCGAGGACGACGAGCGCCTTGTACACGGGGCGCCACTGCTTCCAGTCGGCGGCGCGGCCGAGGCGGTGGTGGAGGACCTTGGCGATCCGCCAGCAGTCGTCCATGTCGAAGGCGGCATCGGCGATGCAGGCAAGCGTCTTGGCGTCGGGGACGCAGGGGTCGTTGTTGGTGGCCTCCTGAACCAGCCTGCACAGGCCAGGCAGGAACAGGATCATCGATCGTACACAAGACTGATCGATCGATGGATAGTTCCATCATATATCATATACAGGGACAAGGGGACCGAGTCGTATGTACAGCTCTGCCGGCGTGACGTCGCCCAGCGCCAGCCTCGCCTGCTTGTACTTGTCCTGCAGGAACCCCGAGGCCTGCCGCTTCACCTCGCCGGCGAGCAGCTGCCACCGCGCCGTGCTCGCGGCCATGCTTTGCTTCCTTGTTCGTCTTGCTTGGATTCGACCCAACGATCGATTCGATCGGTAGCAAATGCAGGTGCAAGCTGACAGAGAGGCCGGCAAAGAGGGACGGATGGATGGTGGAGTGGAGGGCCGGCCGGGCGGAGAGGCGTCTTCCCCGTGGCCACGCATGCAACCACCGGCCGGACTTCCCCGTGGCCATGGGATGCAATGCAACCACCGGCCGGCCGGGTCTCTCGCCGGGCCTGCCGGCGTCATCTCCGTGGCCATGGGATGCAATGCGACCACCGGCCGGCCGGGTCTCTCGCCGGGCCTGCCGTTCCGTACATGCATGTACTACCACTAGAACTACGTATGAATCTGATTCGAATCATAGACACGGGATGAACTCGATCGATCGATCGATTAACAGCAGCTATATAGTATATATCTACTAGGAGTAGGAGTAGCAGCAGCATTGAAATTGCAAGTATCCCAGAAACCATAGCATCTCTTATTGAATTCGGGGGGAAAAAAATCCGATTCCAACCGTCATCACAGATTTATTATTCAGACAAGGAAGTAGCATTCTGCAACAAAGCAGCATTCCCCAAGAACTCTCGCTTATTTACCGGAACCCAACAACAAAATAGCCCATATACAGGCAAAAGCACGTATTATACACTGGTTTTGTCAACAGCATAAGCATACGTCTCTATCCAAAACCAACCACTACACAAGCCAAAGTCCAACTGGCCGCTTCAAACTAATCAATCTTGACATTTGAATACAGGAGGGTGTCCCTGGTAAGTGGCATATTCATCAGCAAGCAAACCTGCACAATCAGAACCACGGTTATTATAGGTCAAACAATTGCAAACTTGTGTCCCAAGGTTATTAATGCATGAGGGCATGTGATGCTCACCCCTATGAGAGTTGAAACAAGCAGGATGATCCCTGTAATCCATGCCAAACTCTTTCGAACAAGCACAACAGAGGCCGTAGCATTAGTCTGGCTTGCTTCTTCTAGTCGTCTCGAAATGTGCAATGAAGATGGTGCCTCAATTATGGATCCTAAGAATGATGAGGCCTCCTCTGCGGATATCACCAGCCCAACAATTTTCCCTGTTTAGTTACAGCCAAACCAGATGGTCATCAGGCTAGATGTTGTCTACAGGTATCAAAGGTGCAGTAATTTTCAAAGGTAATAAGAACAATGTTCGAAACAAGGAACCAACTTGATTATCATGTTTGACTCTAAAATGTTCGAAACAGAGGCTCCATCACGAGTAGCTTACAAGAGTTCCTTACTGGACAGTCGAAACAGAAGAAATGCTTATGTTTCATGCCATATTCAATGGCACTTGGTAAATTACCTTTATATGCTCCACGCAGGGACTGAAACGCTTTGGTGATAGCTCTTCGCACTATTTCGGTTCCCTGCTTAACAATTTCCGTGGAAGCATATTCATCCTCCAGAGCCTACAGAAACCATCAAATTAGCGAGTGATCAACACTACCAAAAGGCAATATTCATCCTTCAGAGTCTACACAAACCCTACAAATCAATAACTGCATATTGCAGACTAAAGAATCGCATTCGCATGGTAGTGGTACATGTACATCAAGGGCGGATGGAATGAGATCAGGGACAGGATTAAGTGTGGACAATGCCAAGGGTTCAGAATACCGTTTTGCACGCATTTAGTAGAAATCAATCATCTGATTTCAAATTACAAACTAAATATTTATGTGTTACCTTTATCCCTGTGAAGTGGCATACTAATAGCTCTGCAGGGCTGATGACACCTGAGAAGTCTTCATGGATCTGAATAGCCCTTTCTATAGTTCTAAGAAGGGAAGCCAAGCTAGACACAAATTCTAAGTCTGCCTCCTGTAAAGAAATGCATTGCAATAAAGCTGAGACTTGCGATGACAAGAATGCAAGTGCAGTACTGTTTTCCAAATAAAAAGAACATAAATGAAGTTTGGCACTTAGGTTGACCTATACATGCTACAGGTCATTTCATGGTAATAAATTAGGGTGTGACTGGACCCAATCCAAACATAATAATGCAGTCCAGAGGGGGAAATAACCATGTATACATAATGCATAGAAGTACTAGGGGGGTTCATCAAGTAGCTGCACGCTGGCTGTGCACTTGTGTGTTTCATGCCTGAGGAGACATCCATTCCTGCAAATTTTGAACGAGAGAGAGGGAACATTTTTGTGTGCATATAAAGAAGTGATGCTGACCTTATCAAGTACCAAAGTAAGACTATTTCCACTTTCCAAGGGAATGACTAGTTTGCCGCTAGACTTCTGATACGATCCCTCCAGCCAGTTTGCCTGACAAAGAATTTCCAATTTACAGTTTGTATATGTAAATATTTCATAGTACTACATTCCCCTTACTTACCAAGCTGGAAAGTTCACTAGCAAGAAAACCTGATTCAGGATGATCTAGAGATTCATCTGAACGAATGATAATTAGTTCATCCTTATCTGCAAAGTAAATTGTGGATAAAAACGATATGTCAACAACAACAACAACAAAAACAACCGAGAAGTGGCGCATCCAGGTTGAGCCGTACAGAGGGATGCACAAATCCACAATAAGAAGGTGCTAGACAGTTGATTAGACCTGTAAGCCCTGCAGCGGCGTTGTTTGCACCTTCAATCCTTGTCTTGAAAGTGCTGCTGGCTTCTGATATGAAGCTATCAGCTGAGGCTGAGACACAAGCAGCAGGGAGTAATTAAGTCGCGAGATTAAAATTGGCAAATACTGATACAAGCATTCCACAACAACTGGCATACCATTGGACCCAGCAATTTGCACGAGGAAAACAGCTCCCGGTCTATCGAATGGATTGGGAATAAGCAATTTGTTTAACTGAAAATCAAGAGATTAAAGGATGACGCATTCTGGTAGCGTAGAAGGATGCATGTAGAGAGGTTAGCTGGTTCCAGGGCAAGTATAAATAACCTGCGAAGAAGAAAGCACAGGTAGGGCAGCCGGCGGTGCAAAACCAAGCAAGACGGAAACAGCAGCAGAAACTTCATTGAACGACATTGAAGTCCCCTGCAGTATTAACACGATGATGCCATGTATATTAGCAAGCAGACTAAGTACCCAAGGGCCAAGGGAGCGCTCTTAATAAGCAACTAAACTAACTATATAGTGGTCGTTTTAAGCATGACAGGCAGGAAGCTAAAAGTCTAAACAGATCTAAGCAGATTCGTCGGTACACTCGTAAAAGATTCGGGATGGGGAAATTGAACCTGGTCGTCGGTTTGCTGATCCCGCAGGTAGCGGTGCGGCGCGGCATCGATGAAGACCGCGGAGGCTTCTCCATGGTGACCCTGTCCATGCCCCTGCCACACGACAGCAGACGAGCATTAGGGGAACACGCACCGGAAGAAGGGCGGGCAAGAGAAGGAAGAAAGTGAGATCTTACCGGAGCAGCAGAAGCCAAGGCAAGAAAGAGGGGAAGGACGATGAGGAGATGGTGGCAGCGAGCCATGGTCGCGGACCTTGCTCGAGATCGATGGGATCGTCAAGTGGCAGCAGCAAGATTGGATCTTGGCCCCTGCCCTTGCCCGGATTGATTGAGGAGAGGCGAGGGGATCGGGGGTCTTGTGGGGAGACACGACACGGCGACGTCTCCACCACGATTGCTTTGTTGGGCTTTTCAGGGACTGTTTGGAAGCACCCCACCTGTACTTTTTGCATTTTGGTCCATTTTTTTAAAAAAATTATATTTAAATATCTAAAGAACATATTTTCAAATTTAGATCCTGGGATAGGCGCTGTAACTCACGGCGCCGAGATAACACGTCTCGGTGCTGTGAGCTATGGCACCGAGATCCTAACCCCCGTTAAATCTGGCGCCGACGTGGTAGGGACCTCGACGCCATGGTCTGTGGTGCCGAGCCTGCTTGTAAAATTCCACCCCTCATTTCTCCTGTCCGAGCCTTCTTCCATTTGTTCTAAGTTCGTCTTTGGTTTTTCTCTCTTTCCTACCCGCCAATCCTCAGAAATCAATATATTCAACATCGAAAACTTTGATTTGATCCAAAATCTTCGAGAGCAATGTATCCTCTCTCCCTTCCTTATTTTTTACGCGTTGATTCGGTCTATATTACGTGTATTATTGAACCTTAGATTCTTCTTTGCTTAGGGTTTAGAGTTTAGTTAATTTATGTATTATGCAATCATAGGATGTCAAGGCGTGGTAAATGTAGTAAACCAAGAGTAATGATAGGAACAACCTTCACCTGTTTGCTGCTGCCTAGTGGTGTTTCAGTGCCGTTGTGTTTCTCGGTGATGCTTACAAGGTAGCCAAGTCTGATGAAGAAGAAACCTATAATCAGAGATATTGATGTATGACAACTATGCGTTCGATCCCACACCTTGTCAGATCTGCATTGTGATGGTAACAATTTTATTTTTTTCTCATATGAAATCATGTGTGTGTTATGTGCAATATTATAATTGTGACAATTGCGTTTTTTGTAGACCCCTCCCCTGCTATGTGATTTTGAGCAGTGGATCGACATTGAGATCAAGGTGGAGGACAAGAAGTATCTGCGCAGTATGACGCAGTGAGATGCGGAGGGAAAGGAGTTGCTCGAGAAGAGACGCTAAGATGAGGCAGCAGAAAAGGAGTGCGAAGAAGAGGTGGAAAGAAGGCATGCTGCCGAGTGCAGGGAGGAGATGGAGCAAAAGCTAGAGCGAGTTCGTCGTGCGAAAGCAGGAATGGAGGAGAATCCGGATGCATTGAGAAAGGGGAAGTGGTCTCGTTGCACCCAGTAGTCTTGCAGTAATCCTTTTGTTGTCATGTAATGGACTTGATGTTGTTTTGTTGTGTTCTCATGTACACAGATTTATTTCATGCCTTTATTGTAATGGACTTGATGTTGTTTCAGGTGTTCTCATGCACTTGACTACTCATTATGTCATCCTTTATTGCGTATTCCAGTAGACTAGTGTGCTGTTGTTTCATTTATTGTGGCCATAATATATATTTCAATACTGTAGAGCTATTTAAACATTCCAACGTAATGGAGTTAAAGACTGCTGAAGTAGTTCAATACATAATTGAACACGCACAAAACTTGAATTGGCATGTGAGGACATCTATAAAACAAGGGTAAAGATATCCGGAGTAAACATAATATGCCTTAGGTAATTGAACCGAACAACAAACATATGGATGCAACATTTGAATAAAATACGCTACTCCTAATATTGTTCCCACATGGCAAATTATGGTGATCTTTCTCCATAGTATCCTTCCATTATAGGCGGTGGTGGCGGTGGCGGTGGCGACGGAGGCCCATTCTTCTTGTGGCAAGGACAGTTGCAATATGGATTACTGCTGTCTTCATCCTCTTTCTCATCCTTATTACCGTCGCTCACTACCATTCTAGATCAAAGATATGATTCTGCAGGTAGTAGATATAGTCTTGATGTGGATGAATAGGTGCAGGGCCAACCCACCGAACAAACCTGCAGTTTTCCGAGGCAGCGGAAGACTGGAAGAAATATGTCTTGTTAGTTGCAGAAAAGAAGAGAAACATATTTATCAAACAAATTGTAGGAAGAATCACCCATGCTCGCGGCCATCTGAAAAACCGTCGACCTCGGCGCACATCTACTCTAAGCAGTCCTCACCATGCTTATATTTTGGCCAATCTTCGTTACGGTTATCGTATCCTCTGAGGGGTGCATCCTTGGTGAATTCACCCTTGCTCTCAATTAGAAACTCATACATTGGTTCCGGGAAGGAATCAGGCCCAAGAGATCACTCCTGGACAAGGGAGGTCCCTTTCTTCCTCCTTCCCTCTTCCAGTGTTGAAACCCTTTCCAGTAGATGACCCTCCAGACATACTTACTCCAGTGTCTCTTGTTTTCGAAGTTAGAACCAATGCATCCAGCAATGCGTATATATAGACGGATGCAGGTTTACTACCCATTCCGTGGCATCGTAAATGCACCTGAAAAGCCTACGGGCCTATGGACCTATGACTGAAAAGCCTATATCGAAGGACACTGAAAAGCCTATACGAAAATACACTAAAAAGCCTATATGAAAATATACTGAAAAACCTATTCGAATTGGACAACACATGTTGCGATAAATGTACTGGTACATTCATAATTGCCATAAAATCATATTATGCGCTTCTGTACTACAATGAACGAAACACGGGAAAAGTTCGCAAGAGCTTCCCTTGTTTTATGAGCATCCACAATGACAATAATACATCACAATATGATACAAAGATGTATTCAACTAAGGTCCATACAAACAAATCAAAGATAGTCCATACAAGCTAAATAGTCCATACAAACTGAATAGTCTATACAGTCCATGAACTAACCCTCACTGCCTCATAGTCTTACCCTTGCCCTTGCAAGAGCGTCGATGCCTGGAGTGTAAGGGTCGTGTGGACGGTGCTGCCTACGTGCTACCTGCTGTGAAGGCTATTTGAAAGGAGCGTCTTCCAGCTGAGACAGTCCAATCTCCTCAGTTTCGTTCTCCTCGTCATCGCCACCACTACCCTCGAAAGTAGCCTTGTTGATCTGGACGAGCTCTATCTTCTGGAGCCTGAGCCTCGCTGCATTGATATACTGAGGTCTGCACTGGTGTTAGATAGTCTTGTCGGTGAACCGTGCACATCCATCGCCGCGCTAGTCCTGCAACCACAACGAGCAGCAGCACAGCGTAGGCGACCTGCAAGTCTCTGCATTTGAACATGAAGTTAGTGCATAAGATTGAATGAGAGGTACATGCCCATATCTGTAGTAATTTCAAAAACTTACTCCAAGAAAGTTGTTCACTGCTGTCTCGTCCACTCCTTGCCTTGGAAAATGTTCAATGTCAAGTACGGATTGCTTCAACGTGTTTCCCTGCACTCAAGCAAAACAAATTAGTCGTTATACATGATCATATTATTGTAATGAATCTGAATTGTTACATAATAGTAGTGTTAGGTGACCATACCACTCGGTCCAGGATGGGTGCGGCCTCGACCACCATCCCTTCCTGGGTCGCAAGGTCGTAAGATGTATCTTCATCGTCCGAAGACCGAATGTCGGTGTAGTTCACTCCTATCCATTGGCCCTTCAATTTGGTTCGTGTCGCGGTTAGGTACCATGATAGGTACGCGCGGTAGTTGTAGTCCGTACGCGACTTGTCATTTTCAATCATGTTCTCATGAAAATGGTGCCACGTGTCGATGTGCTCGCGGTGCAGCATCTCGAAATTGGTTGTTTTCTTGTAACCGCAATAATGGCAACAATAGATGAATCATATATGCAACTAGGTAGCATTAATGGCAATAATAGATGAATTAAGCACTTCACACTTACTTGTGCAACTCTCACGGACGTCGAAAATGGCCTTACTGGCCACTCCTGCCTCAAGCCAAACTGGCGTGCAACTCTGTCAGGCAGGTGGTACTCCACAGCGTAGAAACAGATCAGCGGGCACGTCATCTTATACAGGTCCTCATTTGCATAGCACGTGGTGCTCAATTGAAGCTGCACCACCCTTATGTCGTTGTACGGCTCCCAAGTCACCTGCGAAATATTGAATTAGATATAGTCACTAAAACTCCCTCTAAACCTGGTCCATGACCATCTTGTATCTCATCCTCTTCCTTGTTCCAGGCTTTTTCCAACAGGCCCCTGGATCCGCAATGTATTTCAAACCGGGGAGACCATGTAAGTACAAGGCTGTCAACAGTGAACTCCCGTGGTATCCTGCTCTTGTAGGCATAGTTGCAGTGCCGAGCTGATGCAACATAATAGGAACATAGAAAGTGGTACTCCCTTGTTCTCCCACACGTGCACGATAAATCAATCAGTATGACAACATAGCTCCTCAAAGGCCGCACGTCACCATCGGAAGTTGTGCCATCCCTTTCCGTGACCTCATACTTTCTTGTCGTGTGGTCAAAACATTCAACCTCATTGTAAGCATCTAGGCCCTCAAGGTATGTTTCGGTGATTAATGACAACCATTATTGTGACTAATGAGTTTGTGCAGCTTTATAGATCATTATCGCTCATTTGGTCATATGTCAAAAGAGGCCCCTAATTTTCATTATTCAAAAAGGCGATCTCGGCATTCAACTCAATAATATGTCAAGACTAAGGATCTTTCTAGTCCTAAGTGTCATAAGGTTGAGAAGGATACTTAGGTTAGTATAGGTTTTATAGTTTTGTAGTGATCGCACTATTAAGAGGGGTTTAGGCTAAGTAACTTGAGCATGGACATGGTCATTTGAAAATGGATGCACACAATGGTCACTCAGGTTTCTAGAAGCTCAAATAAATGGTTCTCAACTTATATCTCAAGAATATTTGGATTTCATTGAAGACTCAAATCAGAAAAGGCAAAATCAGGAAAAATCCTTAACGCCGGTTTAACCGACGCCTCAACTTTTCTATACGTCGGTTAAACGAAGTCAGCAGAGTCTGGACAAGTCAGTACACCGGTTAAACCGACGATATTTGAAATGGGACGTCGGTGCAGTTGTCCAGAGACCTGGTTTTTCAGTTGATCAGTGGACAACTACACTCACCGGTTAAACCGATGATACGTCGGTTAATCTGCCCAAGCTGTAACGGCTAGTTTTCAGAACGGGTAGTTTACATTCACCGGTTAAACCGACGATGACTATTGGAGGTACGTCGGATTAACCGGCGCTACGCAGTTTTCTGGCAGCTTTTTCTCCAACGGCTCTATTCGTGTGAGCTGCCTTTATATACCCCTCCAATGGGTTATTTTACTACTCTTGACACCAGGCAACATCCAAACGCTCATACTATAGTCAAGAGCCACCTTGAGCTTCATCATTTCACATACTTGTTCATTCAATCATTCAAGAAGCAAGATTAAGGACTTGAGTCGAGAGAAGCTTGTGTGCATCCGTTCTTGGTGATCGGTTCTTGCTCAAGTGAAGGCCTTAGCTTGTTACTCTTGGTGATTGGCATCACCTAGGCGATCTTGGTGATCGAGGTGATTCTCGCGGAGCTTGCCAAGGATTGTGGAAGCCCGGAGAAGAAGATTGTACGTGGCTTGATCTCCACCACACCGGGATGGTGAACGGAGACTCTTAGTGAGCGCCCTCGTCTTGGTGACTTGGGAGGTGACAAAACTCTTTGTGAGTGTCACAACGTGGATTAGGGGTGTATGCCAACACATCGATACCACGGGAAAAAATCCGGTTGTCTCTTGTCCACTTTACTTATTCAAGCATTATCTTTCATGCAATTTATTCATGTGCTTGATTTAGGGATCATTGCTTTGCTCTACCTTGCTAGGCGTTACCTCTTTTTTATCTTTCCTAGCTTGCGTAGGTAGTTTTAGTTACCCGGTTGGTGAATTGGTGCCCTTCTAGCTTTGCATAGGTTAAGGTTGCTTTACCTTATTTTAGAATTTGAAAAAGGCCCAATTCACCCCCCCTCTTGGTCCATCGACCCTTTCACTCATGTGTGCGAGCCCTATCCTCTGCCTTAGCAAGGTGACGCATAAGTTTAGGGGCCCATAGCTGGTTCTTGATCTTAGTGCCATTGCTTGTGAGAATCTGTCATTGAACCATGCAACTAGCCTGTAGAAGATGAATGATACGATAACATTGACGGGTATGGCCCGTATCCCCTTAAGCACACCGTTGAATGACTCGGCCATGTTGCTAGTCTGAAACTCATACCTACGGCCACCATCATCGTACGCCCTGGACCATTTCTCAGGCTCCCTTATCACTCCTCTTAGCCAACGCCTACCTATATTGTTTGTTGCCATTTTTAGCTCCTCCAACTTCTTCTAAAAGAACTGCTCCTCAAGCTGGCGAGCAACATCCTTGAATAGAGCAAAGTTATCCTTGTTCCCATCCGTATCTAGTAAATTTTGGGCCATGTGCCGAGTGCACCAACGGTGGTGCAATGGTGTATATCCTGAAATCTGCTCCTGTATCACACTGAGTATACCCTGGTGTCTATCAGATATGACACCAACCTCCCTGATAGGGTCTACAACATGTATCCGAACTAGCCGCAAGAACCATCCCCAGCTGGCTTTGTTCTTCCTCTCCACCAAAGCAAAGGCCAAAGGAACCAATGCGTTGTCCGCATCAACTGCAATGGCTATCAATAGCGTGCCCTTGTAATTGCCAATCAGAAAAGTACCATCAATGGATAACCCGGACGACAATGCCTGAAGGCCTCTACACACCAGGGAAAGTACCAGAAAGCACGGAAGAAAATCTACCTCCCGTCCTTCCATTCATTCAGTTTTGGAATGTACTCGTAGTGCATGCCTGGATTAGCTGCTTTCATTGCATTGAACAGTGCAGGTAGCTTTTCATACCCCTCCTCCCAGTCCTCATATATCACCTTCCAGGCCCGTTGCTTTGCCCGCCATGCTTTCCCATACTTGATCTTGTTACCAAATATCTTCTCAGCCATATCCATAATTGTCTTCACCTTGAAATTAGGCTGACACTTCAATGCTGAGTACAACTTTATGGCAATGAGGGTAGAGGTCAACTGTCGATGCCTCTGCTGTAGATCTATGTCGGCACAAGTGTGTGGACCTACAATTTTTGTGATTTTGAACTTTCCCATGGCCTTCTGTTTCCGAGCACAGACCCTCCAATTGCAGTCGGCCTTCTCGCACACCACTGTG
This sequence comes from Panicum hallii, assembly GCF_002211085.1. Lineage (NCBI taxonomy): Eukaryota > Viridiplantae > Streptophyta > Magnoliopsida > Poales > Poaceae > Panicum > Panicum hallii. The sequence continues at coordinate 45,713,491 of NC_038047.1, forward strand.
TAGCGCCGCTCCACATAGGAGTGCCTAACTTTGAATGGTCTTTTACGTTTCACAGAATACTTCTGTAACCACCTAACTTTGTAGGCAAGTTCTTGAATAGAAGGCCCTTCTTAATTTCCATGCTATCCCCGGCCTCAGGAGCCTCTAGCAGCTCGCCATCTCTTCCTTCTGCATAAGCACTACGAGAACGACTGAGATTGCTGAATTCATGAACTAGTGGATCATGATCAGGACAAAAAAGTCTGATGAGCTCCATATCTTCTTCACTCAATGATGCAACTGGGCGGTCATCATCTGAATCAACGGCTCTTGCATTCCCATAAGGCTCCTCGTCATCATCTATCTGAACATCCACACTATTAGAAGCCCATCTTGTATTAGAAGACGGAGGCATAGGGTGAACACCAATATTATCTGGAATATCTTCTACATTTAAACAACAATTAAAGATGGCATTGGGACAAAGGAATGGAATCAAGGGCGAATAACAAAAGAAAAGGTGGTGTTACTACAACACTTACTTGGATAGTTCTGCATCAAAGGAATCTCCTGAGGGGCCATACCAACATCATCAATCCGACAATGTGCACCAGCATCGGGACAAATGCCAAACTCATTCGGGCCGGATTGAGTATCAGGGACCACAACCGTATCTTCGTGATCCACCTCAAGGTTGGGTAACAGAGGGTCAGCAGGTGGCAGATTCTCCTGTTCTTGTGAAAATCGACGAGCGGGTGAATGCACATTAGAGGCTAAATGCACATGAGGGTGGGAGCATTTGATAACTTCCGCACAACCAAATCCAAACATTGATACTCATTCTTCATGACAGTCTTCACATACTTCTCCCATTCAACCTCAGATGCAATTGGGACCAGTCGTCTGAAAATCCGACCCGATTTAACAAAGTGAATGACTCCTTCAACTGAGATGGTATCCTCATTTGAATTGCACTGAAGCTCATCACGAGCCCTAGCAAACACTTCACTAAACAACGGTCGATCATCGAATATCAGAAAAACCCTATGCATTCCATCAAAAGTGACATTCCCAAACACATCTTCCTCGACACCGCCTCCATGATACAAGTTGACTAAATTGTCCATCTAGTTCGTATGTACAACACGAAGGTTATAACGGGTATAATATACAAAAATAACTAATAATATTTCCTAACTATCTAAATTACCTAACTAACTAATTTACATTACTAAATACCTAGAATTACCTAAAAATACCTAACTGAAGTACCTAACTAAATATCTAAATTTATCTAACTAAATTACCTTACTAAATACCTAACAAAATCCTACATCTACTATCTAACTAAATTTTCTAACTATGGTTTCTAACTATCTACAAGAAATTACTAACTACATTACCTAACTGAACTACTAAAACTAATTAAATAAGTTATCTAAAATTAAATAGACTACTAAAATTACCTAAATTTCTAACTACAATACCTAACTAAATTAACTAAACTAATTAAAATAAAAAATAACTTATGAGAGGCTTGCCGGCCGGGCGGAGGAGGCTGCACACCGGCTCTCGACCGCGCCGGTGTTCGCACGGCGGCCGAGCCGAGGAGGCGGCGCGGGGCCGCCCTCGTCGCTGGTGCTTGCGCAGGGGCACCCGGAGGAGGGCGCGTGCCTGGCGGCCGGAGGAGGGCGCGCAAGGGGAGGGTGGAGGCCACGCACCCGGTGAGCTATGGCGGAGGAGCGGTCGGCGAGCGGGGAGAAGAAGACCTTGTGAGAGAGAGAGAGAGTGGAAGAGGGCGCGGAGAGATAGACGGGCCACGGTGTATAGGATAAAGGCTCGGCGCCGTGATCTGCGGCGCCGAGCTCGGCGCCAAGATCTATGGCGCCAAGCTTGGCGCCATGGGTCGTGGTGCCGAGCCCTTAGCCACATCAGCGCCAAGTTAGCGGCCATGTTAGTTTGGGGGCTAGGACCTCAGCGCCATGGCTCACGGCGCTGCCCCGCAGGGTCTAAATTCGTGAATATGTTCTCTAGGGGGTGCAAATATGAATTTTTTTCATAAAAAGGGCCAAAATGCAAAAAGTACAACACTCCACGTCCAATAAAACAGCTTCCACCAACTCCATTTTTTCAGCTCCACTCCACCAACTCCACAAAAATATGGAGTTGTTGTATATGTTTGGCTGATTGCAGTGCTCCAACTCCAGAAATCAGCTGACTTGTTGTGAATAGTCTATTTTAGCCCTTGTGAATGGGCCCACATGTTACTCTCTTTTCTCCCCTCGTCTTCCTCTCTCTACTCTACTCTTCCACCATAGCATGCAGGAAGTAACTCATCAACGGCGACGAGGAAGAGAGCGACGACCACGACGCATCAGCGGCGGTGGCGGGAGGCACAGTGCTGGGGTCGGAGGCGGAGCTGTAGGAGGCGAACTCGTCGGAGGAGGGTGGGCTGCACAGTGGGGGGAGGAGTACGGGGCGGCGCGCCTGGGCAGGGTGGTGGGCTGCGCAGCGGCGGAAGGAGGACGGGGCGGTGCGGCTGGAAAAGAGGGCGAGCGGCGCGGCTGGAGGGTGGCGGTGGTGTTGCACGGTAAGCGGGCGACAGGGGGCATGGGCGGCAGTGGAGGGAGGCAGGGGCGACACAAGGAAGAAGAGGAGGTTGGGTTGGGGGGCTAGGAAAAATAGAAACAAAGGGGTAACTTGTGTAACCGGTGGCAATGGTGGGTAAATAACTCCCAGC